>NW_027528417.1:4912594-4929194 GCF_008692635.1 Crocuta crocuta
ACTTTTTTTTTTTTTTTTTTTAAATTTCTAGGAGAGAGAGAGAGAGAGAGAGAGACAGCGTGAGCAGGGGAGGGTCAGAGAGAGAGGGAGTCACAGACTGAAACAGGCTCCAGGCTCTGAGCTGGCAGTCAGCACAGAGCCCGATGCGGGGCTCGAACCCACGAACCGCGAGATCACGGCCTAAGCGAAAGTCAGATGCTTAACCAACTAAGCCACCCAGGCGCCCCCCTATTATACTCTTTTTAAAAAAAATTTTTTTTAATGTTTATTTTTAAGAGAGAGACAGCGTGAGCAAGGGAGGGGCATAGAGAGAGGGAGATACAGACTCAGAAGCAGGCTCCATGCTCTGCGCTGTCAACACAGAGCCCAGCGTGGGGCTCGAATCCACAAGTGGTGAGATTATGACCTGAGCCAAAGTTGGACACTCAACCAACTGAGATTCCTAGGTGCCCCCCCATTATAAATTAATTAAGGACTTAAGTTAGTTAGAACCTCAAGGAGCTTTGTTTATCAGTTATAAGTATCAATATTTACCAACTAGAAATTAAAATGGAATTATTTGTAATATGTTAATTTACTCATTTTAAAATAATAGTAAGAAACCTGTTATAGAATAAAATAAATAACGTGTTTTCTAAAAGTAACTACTTTCCAGACAGAAATGTAGCAAGAAAAGTAGCATTGTTTGCAGATCTCTTTAATGTTTGGCCTAATATAAGGTAGCTGCACTGTCATGTCTGCTGTGGCATTAAGACTATTGATAGTCACATCTGTGTGATCTCTGGAAAACTCCGCTGTATACCTATCAAAGAATGAGAGAAAAAATTCGTTCTGTTATGAAAGTAGTTTTGACCTCCCAGATCTCCTGGAAGGATCTCAGGGACTCCTCAGGTGTCCCTGACTACACCTGACAACATGCTCCAGGTGTGCGAGAACAGGTAGCCTTGTGTGGTGAAGCACGTACTGGACTGGAACGAGGTGACCGGGGCCAGGCCCACGTCTGCAGGCAGGTGGTGTCCACGTCTTGGATAAGCCACTGTTAGTGTCCCTTTTGTTACCTATAAAAAGAAGGGGCAGGATGATCCTTAAAGTTGCTTCTGGTTCTAGTTTCTTAGGATTCTTTTATTCTGCATTTTAGTGGTATGGAAACCTTTTTTAAAAATTTCTCATGAGCACTGAAACTTACCCACACTTGTAGTGCTAGGGCAGTCCTGGTATCCCTGGGTATACTTTCCAGCCGGGGTGCTTACTGGTTCCCTGCGGATTCTCTGCCGATGGATTCTAGGCTTGCAGAACGGAATGAGAGTTGGCCCCTGGGTCAGGATCAGATGTGAAGCAAGTGGGCAGAGCTCTCTAACAGAGGCTACAGTTGGTTTTCATGGGGATATGCAGACCTCTGTGTTCAGAATGCTGACGAGGTTTGGTTTGCTTGGTTTGTTACTAATGCCGGGTCATCTCCTTTTCTAACCTGGTGGCATTTGCCCTCGTTGGGAGGCCTGGCCTCTGTTAATATTCTGAATGAATGCTGCGCTTCCCCTTACTTATGTGATCCAAAGCCTGAGATTATTTCTTTGGTTAAAGGGCAGAAACTCCCAGCTCTCCAGTGCTTGTCCACTGCAGATGAACATGGGCAGATAAGTGGTGTATCTAAAGTGTCAGTAATTCAGCTTATAATTTAACATAAAGGGATTTCAAATTGGTCTCGTCTTGAGTCAGTTTGGGGGGAGATTTAAAGTACTGAGTCCCACAGCATTGAAGGCGAGTAAAAGTTGTTATCAACAAAATTGTGATTATTTGGATTATCTAGAGAAATTGTTGGACTTGAGCCGTACCTGGCACCTCATGCCAAGACTTCGTACCAAACCCTGTCACCTCTTTTCTACTAAGCTTTGAAATGACTTAACGGTTTCAGTTATGTGTTTAATACAGATACTGTTAGTCCTTCCCTAAATTCCCGGTCACTTTTTAGGGAAAAATGTTTCTTTAGAGTCTGACTTCAATCTTCAGAGATTTATCCTCTATTGTTAGACAAATTCAAGGTATTCTTTTATTATAGTCTGCACAGTTAGAGACCTCCAAACAATGGGCCCAGTGAGCACTAAGTTCCTCTCCATTTCTAGGAGCATAAGACCCTCATTTGGTAAATGCGAAAACAAGTCCAAAGAACTGACATAACCTGCCAAAAGGCCTTGGCGGCAGGTACTTGAGTCTTCTCTGAGATGGATCTTCCCACTTAGATGAGAATTACTTGCTTCAAAAGATGTAGGCTTTTCTTTTCTTTTCTTTTTTCTTTTTTTTTTTTTTGAATGACCTAATAAAGGCTAAAATCCTGTGACTTGATACCAGGCAGTCTAGAAGATTATTAATTTCTGATTGCTTGAGAATACTCCTCTTCTCAGGAGAGAAACTAAGCAGAATTTCTTTTCTATGTTTTCATTAGGTGTCCCCTGCATATACAAAAAAGAACCTGTTCGTATATCTAATGGAAATAAAATATGGACACTGACGTTCTCTCATAATGTTTCAAATAAGACTCCACTTGTCCTCCTCCATGGTTTTGGAGGAGGTCTTGGACTCTGGGCACTGAATTATGAAGATCTTTGCACCAATAGACCCGTCTATGCTTTTGACCTGCTGGGCTTTGGGCGAAGCAGTAGGCCCAGGTTTGACAGTGATGCGGAAGAAGTGGAGAATCAGTTTGTGGAATCCATTGAAGAGTGGAGATGTGCCCTGGGATTGGACAAAATGATCTTGCTTGGACACAACCTGGGTGGGTTCTTGGCTGCCGCTTACTCACTGAAGTACCCATCAAGGTAAGTGGTGGCGATAGGAGAGAGGCACCCAGCTGCTGGTCTCTCGTTCTGTCTGTGATGGTGGTTGCTGTTTGAGCCTTACAAGACAGATTCTCTTAGACCGTCCTGGAGACCAAATAGGCACAACCAGTGGCCAACTTAGTGGCTGAAGTAATGATGTCAGGGTTTTCTTGTTACCCGTGCTAAACATTGGCAGGAGCCTTGGGGAAAGGACTTTCTATTTGCCAAGCTTTTAGTGTGTCTACAATTTAAACCATAGTGAGAATTGTTTTAGTGGTGGGAGGCCTGGGTGACTCAGTTGGTTAAGTGTCCAACTCTTGATTTCGGCTCAGGTCATGATTACACGGTTTGTGAGTTTGAGACCCACATTGGGCTCCACACTGACAGTGCAGAGCCTGCCTGAGATTCTTTGTTTCCCCCTCTCTTTGCCCCTCCCTCGCTCATGTTTTCTCCTTCCCCCTCTCTCTCTCTGTCTCAAAAATAAATAAAACATTAAAAAAAAGAATTGTTTTAGTGGTATCGTTTATTGTTATTGTTATCATTAGATCTGTGGATCGAGCAGGCTTTTCCTAACCTTTCTCAGGTTATAATAAGCCATAACAGGACCCAAAGGTAAGAAATTAGAAGTCCTGGGGGCCAGTGTTATCTTTTGGCTTAGAGCAAATCCCTCAACCTGGAAGCTTTAGTTTTCTCACTTGTAGAGAACAGAAAATATATCTGCATAGTGTATCTGACAGGGTTTTTATTATATGTGCCCTACCTTTATTGTTACAGATTTCTCTTTCAGTCATTTTGAAGTAATGACTTGAGAATTTTGCTTCAGATTCTTTGCAGCATCTGCTTTCTTTCTCTACCTTATTTTCTTTTGCTATTTCCTATTATGTTTCATCTCTGAGTAAAGGTCACATTTGAGTGCTAAGAAAATGGGAGAAAAGCTGATTTTTTAAATTAATTTATTTTTATCTTGTCATTCGGAAAGAGACCCAAAAAATCAACATTTTTGTGTTGCCAGTGTATTTTTCCATTGGACTAATTTTTAAATCCAAAATTGCAACCAACTTTGACATTGAGGTCTGTGAACAAGACACAGGATGGTGGTCGTTTCAGACTGCACACATGCACCTGTGAGGCCACCCTATCACGTGACTTCAGGCGTGCTGTTGACACAAGCTCTGAAGTGTGGGCAGCAGCCCTGCGTACCTGAGGCTTCCTTCCCCTTGAACAGCCAACTTTTTCTGTACAGATTCTATGTCTCAACTTTAGCATTAACACCTACTCCCCCTCCCCCAATCTTGGAGAGTTTGTAGTCTGTGTGTGCTAGATGGTTGTAATCTTGTCAAATGATAGACCCCTCTTTCAAAAAAAAATCCAAATTTTCTTTTTCTAGTTGGCTTTTGGGGTTTACTATCTCTTACTGTGTGGTCCTCTCAATGGAAAGTAAGAGAAGGAAGCAGATACTTTCCTGGTATAAGATAACAGGGCTTTTTGTTGGTGAGGCAGGGGTTGGGGGAGGTTGGGCTTCCTGTGTTTCTTATCTAGGGGTGTATTACGTGTATCTTGTGGTATTTATTCTTTGGCGATATGATACAGGACTATGGTGGCTAGACCCTGGCCATGAATCCTGACCCTTCATGCCTATATAGTCAGTTGGTGAGATTTTCATTTGCAATTAGGAAATACTCTGAAGAAATCAGTGATTCAAAAGAGAATGAGTACTTGAGTTATTTTTTAAATTTAAATATTAATTAGCATACAGTGAAATATCGGTTTCAGGAGTAGACTGCAGTGATTCTTCACTTACAACACCCAGTGGAGAAAAGCACTTTAAAACTATCTAGGAAAGAGAATAGCAGCATACTTTGAATAACATGGTGGGCTCAACATGTATCTAAAACAAAGCTAGTGATCCCTGTGCTCGACTACATTTTAGAAAATGAGCTTTGAATGCTTGTGCCTGATGCTAGAAATAAAACTAAAGTATTGGTTCAGGACCAAGAACGACTAAGAGAATGCTTGAAGTAATTAGCATGTTTAAATTGGGTGATTGCAACCCAGGATTTGAGAAGAACTCTATGGACCATGTTGGATACTCAAGTCCATATTCTTACCTGTATAACTTACATTATCAAACACAAGTTAATTTCAAAATAGTGAGGTTCTCTGGATTTTCAGATATCCCAGGTCACGAATGAAATTCGGTCAGACTGCTGTGGTTGGCACATAGTGGGTGCCCAGTGTTACATTCATGAAACAAGGAGGCCATCAGACTGAGGTGGCTCTCATGCTCTAGTGGCCTCCATAAGCAAATAAAATCTAAGCCTGTAAGGCCCTCAAGGTTATGAAATTGAAACCTAAGAACAGCCAATCACAAGTAGCCAGCTTGGCTTTAAGCTGCAGCCAATCAGATCATGTCTTTCTTTGCTTCAACACCTTCTCTGTGTAAGCCTGTGCCCGCTTCCGGTTGCCGGAGCACATCTGCCCACTTGGGTTCAGCACTGGCACACACACAGTTTTGCTCAAATGAACTCTTAAAATGTTCAATATGCCTCCGTTATCTTTTAACAGTATTAACGGAGTATGGAACTGCCTACTCAAAATGTCTCTTATCCAGCTTTCACTTGATCCAGCTTTTTGAAAAGATTTCAATTTTTTTAGAGCAGTTTTACGTTTACAACCAAATTGAGCGGGAGGTACAGACATTTCTCATATAATTCCTGCTTCTACACACACATAGCCTTTCCCACAGGTGCCATTTTTATTGTGCTGTCATGAGATTAAAATAAATCTTGGAGGGCTACCCTGGTGGCTCAGTCGATTTAGCATCTGACTTTGAGCAAAGGTCATGGTCTCACGATGTGAGCCAATGATTTGAGCCCCGCATCGGCTCATGACTGTCAGCCCAGAGCCCACTTCAGGTAAATGTCCTCCCCCGTTCTCTCTCTCTCTCTCTCTTTCTCTTTCTCAAAAGTAAATAAGCATTAAAAAATATAAATCTTTGCTCTTCAGAAAGATTTTTCAGGGAGGGGTTGAGAAGAAGGAAAAAATGGTCTAATTGAGATCAGATGAGATTCACTTAATTTCCTTTACTCACTGTGTCTCTATGTTTTCTCCTAATGGACTTTGAGAGAGTTACCTTTTTCTTTGTTTCCTCCAGTATAACAAATATAATCTTTCTTTTTCTTTCTGAAGTAAAATAACAGCTCCTTTAATTTCTGTTTCTATGCATGTAGGAAAAAAACCAAAGATAACAGTCCATTCCACTTTCTGTTCTCATCTTATATGGGCAGCCCCATCCTTCTCTTCCTTTTTTATTTTTATAGGGAAGTTTGAGGAAAAGAATGATAGTGCCTAGTTTACTAGTTTCATGTACTTGTTTAGGAAGCATTCTTTTGCTAGAGAACAGGTAAAACCCAATCCATTTTTTTCTGAGTTTTGATACATTAGGTCAACATAGATACTTCATGTCTTCTATGAGCAGCCGAGGGCCTCTGTCCATAAAAGTTGTTTCATGGCCTCACTTGTGGCAGTGGTCACATATTTTCCCGGTCCTTAATACTGACTAGAAACTGAGCATTCAGCAGTCGTGATGCTTTGTGTTAAAGCAGTGGGATGGTTCCATTGGAATATTGGTAATGGATGAAATACTTTAACATATTCCACCAGGTTAGTTGTGTTTACAGAATTTTTTTTATATAATTTTTTTAATTTTGTTTATTTTTGAAAGAGAGAAAGAGCATGAGCATGAGCAGTGGAGGGGCAGAGAGAGAGGGAGACACAGAATCTGAAGCAGGCTCCAGGCTCTGGGCTGTCAGAATGGAGCCCAACAAGGGGCTCAAATTCATGAACTGTGAGATCAAGACCTGAGCCAAAGTCGGACGTTTAACCGACTGAGCCCTCCAGGCGCCCCTAAAGAATGTTGAGAGACTGTATGTGTTTAGAAGGCTTGAGATGTGCTGGAGAAGAGACACAACTTACCCACCTGAGGAGCATGAAGCTGCTGAGGATCGTGAAGGGGGAGTGGGCAGGTCTGTGAGAGCTCGTGATGAGGACCTGGCCCAGTGTGATACCCTAGAGAAGTGCAGTGTAAGCTGAGGTCAAGTCTCAAGGGGAGCAGCAGGAGAGTGTTCTAGGCAGTGTGGAAAGAAATTGCTAGGTGGACAGCTTGGGTTGTTCTGGAAAGGCTGTGTGGCTGATGAGCAGAGAAGTTACAAACTGGTTTGTAGATTTCTTTTAAGTGGGGGCACAGTTACCATGTTCCATCCCCCATATGACCTTCATTCATCTCAGTTCTCTTACATGATGTGTATTAGAGATGCCATCCTAGTTTCACTTGTAGATTCATGCTAGTTTCACTTGTAGATTCATGTGCTGTGTCACAAACAGTAGGGCCACTTGTGGTGTGAGGTGTCATGGGCTGCCATTCTGCCACCTCCTCAGGCTGTGTCTGATCCCCTTAAGGTGGGCACAGGGAGAGCGTAGAGTAAGCCAGCAGTAATAGCCAGACATGCCATCTCCTTTCTTCCATCTGTGCACTTTTCCTTGTTAATTTTCCTTTCCTTCTGGCCCCTACTTTTCAGGACACCATAAATACCTTGTTATACACTAAGGAAAAGGCCACTGTAGAAACTTTTATTATTTTAGGAAGTGTTTAGCACAGAGACTAGAAGAGGTTACAACAGGTTTTTACTTCTGACTAAATGACTTTCAGATCTTCTGACTGTGGCCTTGCCTGGCTCTGTCTCCTACCTGTACAGAGATGGGCTGAGCATTCCCTGCCAGTCCCTCTTGAGAAGAAAGGCTCCTCTACTTGACCTGAAGTTGGGGGGTCTTCAGTTTGTTGTTCTCTGAGCTGCTGCACTCTCCCCCCAGAGGTGCGGAGCCAACCAGAAGTCCCTGGGGCTGACTTCATGTTGAGAATGCCTTGCCTGTACACTGACTAGAATTCTTCCTCTTCTTTTCCTTGTTCCTTTCCTTGTTGTGTAGGTAGGTCCTGTTGATTCCCTTGTGCTTTTTGGCTCTAGGTCTGATTGTTCTTCTTGCATTATTTCTGGCTGATGGCTGTTTAAAGCTTGTGAAAAGCAGGTTTATATAATATACCGTTGGTAGCGTTCAGACTCAGCCATCCCATCCTGTTGGAGCAGACATTAACCATGGCTCCACCCTTTAGGCTGTAATCTGCACACCATCTTCAAATTCAAGACCTACTCCAATGACTAATTTGAAGAAGAATGCCTCTTTAGTGTTTCAAAACTGATAGGCTGTTCCCTCTTCCTGCTCTGCCAGTTCTTTGTTTTTCCTGTAGTTTGAATCAGTCTCTATTCCTTGACAAAGAAGTCTGATAGGACAGATGACTGCTGTGTGCCATCTTGTTAGACTCATTCCTTAATACTGGATGTGAACTAACAATCGCATCAGGCTACCCTCTATGGGATATCAGAGTGTTGAGTCTAGATTACTATAATAGTTTAGATATACATTAAAACCAAATAACTTCTGTCAAAGGAGATAATCTTGGCACTAGAAGAGTTGGTGAGAAGATAGCCTGGGAACTTGGACTGGTGCGAGGTTATAATAAACTGTGAGCCTACCTGTGATCAGGCTTTCCTGAAAATGAAAAGCTCAGTTGCTCACTGCTCACATGGTTCTGGCCACTGTCTTCTCATGCTCCCTGGAAAAAGTCTTCTCTAGTAGCTTCCTAGTTTTGCTACTATAACAAGATAACATTTCCTGGATATTTATTACTCCATAGCCACATGGAGTGGCTCATTTAAAAGTCTTATAACCAAAAATAAGCAAGTTATTTTCTGAGGCATTTTACATGTAGTGGAGGCAGATGATATGTAACTCTAGTTTAGACACTGTTGCAGAGCTTTTAAAAAATTGTTTTCAAACTTTTTTGACTATAATCTCTCACTAAGAATTATATGTGTGTCTGAAATAAAAGCTTCATGGAATGATACACTTGTCGTATATTTTTCTATTCCAAGCTATGCAATTAAAAAGACCAGCTGACTGACTCTGATTCTCTATGTGGATTTTACTACCCACTAATGGGTAGTGACCTGCAAGATTAATATAAGAAATAAGAATGATGTTCTAATGTCATCTGGGGAACCAGAAACATCCAGACAGCACTAACTGCTGTACTTACTTGATGAGTATAGTTTATAAAATTTGTATGTACTTATATGCTTTCCTTTCCAAATAGAAACCTAGAAAAACCTAATACTCCAGATGTTTACTGAGCATCTACTGTGTGCTAAGCACCATGCTAGGCTGAAGACCAAGACTGAACAATTGTTGGGGTGATTTACTCCCTTCAAAAAAAAAAAAAAAAAAAAAAAGCGTCTTAAACTGGCATTTTTATCTAGGGATGCGATTTTGAAGATCTGTATTAAACCAGACAAGCCAAAACTAAGGTGGAAATGAAGCAATCCCTTAGCTAGAGATAGACCAGACTTGATCTCCCTCATGGTTTCCTTTGTCCTCCCCTCTTCTTCAGTGAGCATATCAGTACGAGCCCAGAACAGACAGGGCAGGATCCCCAAATAAATTCATAACAAAATTTAATCATCTTTAAGGTAAAGTATGTTTTAATAAAGAGTTCATGATTCTCTTTAGGAGCCGAGTCAATAGTGAATACTACTAGCTATTTCCTAATGGGAGTCTCTGCTGCTTTCAACGAGGTGACTGTCTCACTAATTCCACTCAGACCTCTGGCATGCCTTCCTCTCCCCGGCCCTCAGGTCTCACTGTGGGCTGTAATAAGAGGAATTTAAGAGGAAGTCGATTATCAGTTAGTCTCTGCCATTAAAAAAGCAAACACCCTCCTTTTCGTTCCCCTTCTCATTCCACCAATAGAAAATAGTCTCATGAAACTTTTAAACAGCGAAGGCACTCTTAAGTATATGGAAAGCTCCCTTATTACACATCTCCACCCAAGATTTGTAGCTACATTCTACAGCCTACATCCAGTGCTCTAAAATTTAGAGTATGGGGTGAGGACTGGCCTAGAGCTGATACAAGTTAAGTGTTGCCTTTACTGATATGTTATCTTTAGGTTGCTCGGCCTGTTCTTAGAAGAGAGGACTTTCTGCTCAGTGGCTTGCTGACACTGTTCAGTTTACTGGAATCAAGAAAGGGGGGTAGCCCTGCTTGTGCATTAACTAGCTTTAGTCCTGGCGCAGGTCACACAGTGCCCTCCTCTTCCTTCTTGTCTGTGAGATGAAAGGTTGGGCTGAGGATTCTCAGGGGCCCTTGGAGCTCTGTGCTCTGGGTCTGTACTCTAAAGCTTTCTACTTGAGACAATGTAGTCACAGCAAAGGACTCATTATGAACTCATCCTTATCTGTGGTGGCAAAAATAATAAAACATTTTACGTTATCAACAATAGCCTGCCGTGCCCACGTTCTGGCCTCGTCACCTTTTTGTTTCATAATGACTTAGGGAAGGGACATTAGAATCATTGTCAGTTTCTCCTTGGGAAGTTTTTGCTGGCGTTTGTTGGCTGTTTTGGTTATAGTTGAATATCATTTGAGTCACGAGGACCTTTGTGCTCTATTTGGGACCTTTACGACATAGGCCACCGTGTTGCAGGCACGTGGTAGTGCCTGTAGTTCAGGTCCTCCCTCTTCAGGAGGAAGTTTCGTCAGATGGAACAAGTTAAGCTGTCAGTGAAAAGAAAGGATTTTATATGTGCTGGGGCTGAGAATTTTCTCTCTCTTTGGTCATTAAAGAAGAAAATTAGGAGAGGGTTAGAACGGAATCTGGTATCAGTGTATCAACGATCTCATGGGTAGTCTCGTGTTTACCAAACTAGAAACCCAAACTAGGAGAAATTTCCGCCCATATTATTAATTAGCCCCTTATCTGTGTTTGTGGAAAGTTTATTTAAAAGTCTTTTTGAACCCACCTAAAGTGCTAATGCCTCTTAAATTTTTAGAATGATTGTTTCATAGGAGATAAGTGTTGTTGGTTTCTGAAGCTGTTTTCTGAGGGTAATCTTAATCCTCAGTCGTTTCTACAGTGTCAGCCTTGAGCCACTCAGAACCGTTGGGCTTTTCTGAGGGATCAGTGATCTGTACCGTCTGCCCGAGGGTCACCTCAACGACAGCAGACCCTGTCCTCGGGAAGAGCCACACAGTTATGCACTCTTCCACACACCCATTACCATCCATGTTTACGTACATGAGAAAGGAAGCCCTCTTCCTGCCATAAGCCTCTCACGTCCTGTCAGATCTAAAAGTAATAAGAATATGATGTAACTGGTCAGCCATTCTCCTTAATATGAAAGCTTTTGAAGGTGGCTTATTCTACCTTTGCTTTATGTTCATTCTTTAGAGTCCTGGGCTGAGTTTGCCAAATGAAATTGTTTCTCTTCTTCCTCCAACAGGGTTAATCATCTCATTTTGGTGGAGCCTTGGGGTTTTCCTGAGCGACCGGACCTTGCTGATCAAGACAGACCAATTCCAGTGTGGATCAGGGCCCTGGGAGCAGCACTGACTCCCTTTAACCCATTAGCTGGCCTCAGGATTGCGGGCCCCTTTGGTGAGTGCTCGTCTCTGTATCTTAGGAAAGCAACGCGTTCATACATTGGTACTAGGAGAATATTTACTGATCGCCGCTGTTCATCAGAATCTAAGAAACAAACTGAGTATTTTTCTTCTCCTCCTCTGATTTACTAATTTACTAAATTACTTTTTTCCTCTTTCTCTAAAAAGTACCAGTCCTTTCATAACGAAAATGAAACCAGATCTTCTCAAAGAGGAGATTTATAGATAGATAGATAGATAGATAGATAGATAGATAGATTTGCATATGTAACATATTGTAAGTAATCTAGGTACATAGTGGAACCGAGAAGGTTAGCCCAGGGCATGGGGAGAAGTCAGCGTGTTGACCTGTTGGTGACATTAGAGAGCCTTGGCCAGTTGGTGACACCCAGCTGGCAGATCACTCAGCCTGACCTGATTGCCCTTGGGGCAAATCGGTGTGATCACGTGCTCACATTCCCTTCTTGCCCCGTGATGTCCGAGTGTTAAGAAGATAAAATCATCCTTTTCCACAGAGATTTGGGGGACTCTTGATTTGTGTTTCTGGTTCTATTTTGAAATACCAGTGTTCAGCGTCTCATTTAATTTCATTCGACTCTCAGCGCCTCCATCTCCACCCCAAAGCCAAGGCAGTTTCCTTTCCTCGTTGTCCCCGATGGTGATGGTCTGGACCTCTGCTTCCCCTCTTACCGCCCGTATCGGTGAGGAGCGCTGTTAGCTGCAAGCAGCTAAACACCTAAGTGGTCGAAGCCACGGGGCCTTGCACTGTCCCCTTACCAAGCAGGCTGGTTTCAGCACTTGCTCTGCCAGCGGCCTCGTGGACGTTGGGCTTTGGGCCCGCGGCTGTGTTTCTCCCGACCGTTCCCCTCACGGGGTCTGAGGGCTGCTGTGGGGGAGGCCCCGTCTCTCAAAGCAGCACTCTGAGGAGGAAGGGAAAGCATGGAAAATGGTCTTCTCTCCGTCTTGCTTTGTTGGAGGTGTCTTTCCGCGGAAGTCTTTCCGTAGGCCTCCCCTTAGTCCTGCCCACGCCTACTTCTTGCACCAGCAGAGAGCAGTCCATTTCTGTAGTTGATCAATCATGATTTGTTGCCAGGGGCTGGGGTGAGGGCCCCACTTACCTGGGTGTGTTGCTGCCTAACTGATGGATGGGAGTCAGCTTCTGGTAGCAAGGCAAGAAGAGAGGGGTGGGGGTGGGCAGGGTGTGGAAATACCTGCTGCAGAGGTGACAGTAGATTCTGCTCCCCTCTTCCCAGGCCTGGCCCCTCTTTGCCCTACGCCTCCGGGATGGGTATAACCATGGGACTGCACAGGGTTTGGGTCGGCGACTGCACGACACTCCCTCAGTGCTCTGACACACAGCCCCCACCCCTACCCCCAACCCTTTCACCCCTCCCGAGGAGTATAGAGCCACGCCTCTTAGGTGCCTGGTCCCCCTTTGATGGACTGTTCAAAACTTCATTTAGTCTGTACAGTCCTGAATTACAGGTGGATTCTGCTTGATTGCGGTTCCACGAGTAGCGAGGTGGGAAGAGTAAAGTATGAGAAGCAGCTAGGAGATAGCAGTTGGGGAGGGAGCGTTCCTTAGGGGTGGCCCTCTCCTGCCATGCCCTCTGCCTGCCCTTTGCTTGCACGTGGTCGGGGTGGGGTCCCATATAGAGTGTCAGCCACATCATCAGAGTTCTCCATGGGGCTGTAGAGTTCTTTCCGAGGTAGGAAGGAGGGCCGGTGAAGAAGACCTTACTCAAATAATGGGCGGTGACAGCAGAAAGGGACACTGACTGGCCCCTGGGGCCTGAGAAGGGAAAATCGTGGCCAGAGGGAAGCTTCTGCTCTTCAGCCTTTTTCCTCTGGGGGCCTTGCGCCCACCCGTCACCTCAGGAGAGGACGGCCTGAGCCGGAAGGTTGGCAGCGTCCCAAATCCAGCAGGAACTCTGCGTTTATTTTTCCACAGAAAGACTTGTATATCCCAGTTTATTTACTTTGTTTAGAGGTTAATGTATTATAATTGTGGGAGAAATGAAGATTAATAAGTTAGCTTGAGCCACGTTTAATAGAAAATTAGCTCGTACGTCACCTCGAGCCCCTGAGACACATCTGTAAGTCAGCGTACAGTAGTCTCTACTCCTCATGTTAGTCCGTAGGGAACTCGGGGAGAGCAGCTGCGAGGACCTGTGCTCGTTTCCACCTACAATAGACGCTTGGATACATGTAGATAGGTCTGCATATAACACTCCTATAAGCAAACTCTTTCTCTATTTCTCTATTAGTCTGGCCGTTAACTGTAATTGAAAACATTCATTTCCTGTTCCATAGGCTTAAGTCTAGTGCAGCGCTTAAGGCCTGATTTCAAGCGGAAGTACTCCTCGATGTTTGAAGATGACACTGTGACGGAGTACATCTACCACTGTAATGTGCAGACGCCCAGGTAAGGGTCAGGACTCTGATGTCCTGTGCTGGGGTTTTACGCGCTGCTTCTCTGAAGGCCTGTGAATGGTCCGGGAGACTGTTACAGGAGTTGAGCGATGCACACCTGTTAGGGTCCTCCCCGGCTCGCGGAGTGTCTACTCTGCCAGGCGTCGTTCTGGGCTCCGGGGAGAGCTGAGGCAGCAGGGCGTGCTGCCCACCCCCCCCCAGAGTGCTCATGGGTAGGCCCAGGGGGCTGTGGTCCTGGGCCCCTGCGGGAGGTGGTCACAGGTGAGAGATGAAGAAGAATTTCAAATCAAACAGCATTTCCAAACTGAGCAGACATGTCATGTTCCCTAAAAAAGAAAAAAGGGCTGCCGGCACAAAGACACAAGTCGTTTTCTGTACGCGGACCCCAGAGGCTTGCTGCGCCCAAGGGCAGTAGGGCCGCCCAGCGCCGGGAGGGCTCTGCAGCATGGCTCCGGCGCACGTGGGGGCCCCGGGCCGGCAGGAGAGGCCCTGCTTCAGCGGGTGAGGCGTGAGCGAGGCCTGGGAGACGGGGAGGGGCTTGTGCAGGCGTTTGGACAGGGAGTAGAAGAGGGGGGACATGGGAGGGAGAGCGCGTGGGCACGGTAGCCGTGGGCGCAAGGGGGCCAAATAGAGGTGTTGCTTAGTTTTTTTTAAATATAGGACTTACGGGTGTTGGGTACAAGGCACCAGCGGACCGAACCGCCTAAAGATAGTGGCGAGCCAGGAGGGCCCCGGGAGACAAGGCCCCGGAGCTGTAGGGAGCAGGCCAGGCGCACGGCGGGCAGAGGAGAGCTTCACGGCCCCCCAGAATTCGCTCTGTTTCTAAGACTGGCTCAGCGGCCGCGGCTGCATGTTAACAAATATGTCAGCTGACCCCGTGTAGCTGGGCCGTGAGCCACGCTTCACAACCTGCAGGCGGTACCCCAGCCTTCCCAAGGTTGAGGGGCTGGGTGCAGAGACGGCCTCCCTCACTTCTGGCAGAGAACGTGCACACCTCCTCTGTTAAAGGGGTGAGGCCGGGCCCGCTATTGCGCTGGGGACTCGGTCCTTCTCATAAAGTGGGCTAGAGGTTCTCTGCCAGGAGTGAGGGAGGCTGGGGAGGTTTGGGGTCCTGAAGAGACTGACGATTTTGTGACCCACTGGGCCGTCAGTGGGTGGATCAGGACTGTGCACTTTACTGACTTGTTACAACAGCGTTTAGTGGTCAGTCCCAGGGACGTCATCTGTCCTGCTTGGTGTCCCTGCTTTACTCCCTTAAATTTCATGATCACGTGTGCCTGTATGGTGCCATTTGTTGTCTGTCTTATGGTGGAACTTGAGTTCTTCACAACAGCAGTTCAGAGGTTTGCCTGGTGCTGCAGGGAGACAGAAATGACCACACAGTGGGTCTGTCCCGGGAGTCTGTAAAGTGTTCTGTGTTCTTTTGTGTGATGGTCAGTCAGGTGCAGCCACAAGAGAAGACACAGAGGCTCAAGAAAGCAAAGTTCATTGTACTCACGAGACCTGGAAAGGGGGTCACTGAAGGTCATGAAGGGTCACAGGGAAGCACCTGATTTGGGTCGGCTGGCAGAAGACCAGAACGAAGGGATAGTTGAGGCCAGAACTTTCATCGGCTCCTTCAGGAAAGGCAGGGCAGCGCGGCAGACGGTTTAGGATTGGCTAGTTGAATAATTTCAGTGGGAGCTCAGATGCAGGGGTGCACTCTCACTGCCTGGCACATGGCCTGATTTCCGTGGGTGCTCAGATGCAAGGGTGCGCTCTCACTGCCTGGCACGTGGCCTGATTTCCGTGGGCGCTCAGATGCAGGGGTGTGCTCTCACTGCCTGGCACGTGGCCTGATTTCCGTGGGTGCTCAGATGCAGGGGTGCGCTCTCACTGCCTGGCATATGGCCCTGGGACGATTGAGACAGAGGACAGTTGCACCCCGGATGTGTGGGCAGAACAGAAGGCACATGGCACTGGGTTGTCAGCCGGCAGATGACCGCTGTGTTCCCGTTGAATCCTTTGCTGTCCCCAAGAATGGGCTGGCTCCAGGAGGCACCATCTCTCCCTAGCCAGAAAGGATTTTTTAAACATCACATGTCAGAATGTGCAGGAAATAAACCGTCAGACATGAAGAATACTTCCTCTGCATTTCTTCTTGGTATCGGCTTTTTACTATTGCAGGTAAAGGGTTGGTGCTGTGCCCATGTTGAAAAGCTGTGTTCTCCGTTTCAAATTAGTTACAGTGGAAAAAACATTGTAACTCTCCCATAGGGAATTTAATAATTTAATGGTAGGGAACCAGGGTTGGATGTTTGATTCAGAAGAGGGTGACTTCTAGTCAACTAGAGTTGAGAAAATCCTATTTATCTAACAAAAGCACGTACCTTCTGTGGGGTTTGTTTCTTACACTTTCTAGTGAATCATTTTCCATGTAAACTGAGGTTTTTCTTAGGGAGGAGCTAAGCAGGGGTGTCCCGACAGAGCCAGTGGGAGTGAGATGCACGCTTCTCCCCAGAAGTCACGCGTGTGTGGTTTTCCTCTTCCTCCAGCGGTGAGACGGCGTTCAAAAACATGACTATCCCTTACGGATGGGCGAAAAGGCCAATGCTGCAGCGCATTGGTAAAATGCACCCCGACATTCCGGTTTCGGTGATCTACGGCGCCCGGTCCTGCATCGACGGCAATTCTGGCACCAGCATCCAGTCTCTGCGACCGCACTCATACGTGAAGACGATAGTAAGTGTGCAGCGTCGTTTGGGTGTTCCGGTGTCAGTGAGGCTGGCCGCACCAGGTTTGCCTTCGGTGAGGTCTCCCATC
>NW_027528417.1:4929223-4946848 GCF_008692635.1 Crocuta crocuta
GTTCAGAGGCGAGCTAGGCCTGCAGCCCCCGTCAGGCCCCGCTGTCACTCGTGAGGAGACGCGGGGCTGAACGCACCCCCCCTTCCTGCCCAGAGAGGCCGTGCCTGTCCCTAGGGCTGTGGCGTCTCCGAGCTCGGTGGGGGAGGGACGTCCCAGTGGCACCTGCCTCAGTTGCCCACGAGGCAGCGTGTTTCCTGTGGTTCATGTGGTCCACTGGCCCCATCAGTAGTGGTCAGTTTAGAATGGCTTCTTGCAGATGAAATTGTAGCAGAGTCCAATAGATTTTTCTCTTTATTCTCAGATTCTTTTCTGATGGAAACACGTAAAAGTTACTGCAGATCAGTGTTGCTCATCCTTTTATGTGTTATTTCTGCAAAGCTGTTCCCACTTCCATTCCTAAGGGGCTTGTTTATGTCATCGTGTTGTAGTAAATGCTTTTGCTCATGGGCCTCCTGACTCCTTCCTTTCCAGGCCATTCTTGGGGCAGGGCATTATGTATATGCGGATCAACCGGAAGACTTCAACCAGAAAGTCAAGGAGATCTGTGACACCGTGGACTGAGCGCACTGACGAGGCTGTGGGGGCCCTGTGGACCGACGGACACCGAGCCCCAGCAGGGCGCACGGTCTGCCGTGCAGAGGAGGGTGCAGCAGAGCGCCGGGCGGCTTCTGACTGCCCTTCAGAGATACTGTCTGTATGAAGCTCACACATTGAAATCAGTAGTGCCTTCTAGAAGAACAGCTTTCCTTTCTCCTACACAACACTGAAATATTCAAGAGTCTCCAAGTATGATAGCTTTAATAAAAGGTTATTTGTCCCTCTGCTGTACTGAAAAATTGTAATTTTTCAACTGAAACTTTTTTCCTTTCTATCTAACTTTGCTGTGTTGGGTACTTTTTATATTTCAGTCTATATCGGCAATTTAAAAAAGTGACTATTGGGTCTATAATTTTATATACTGTAAAGGTGCACTTTATTTCCTTTGCTTGTATTTACCATGTCTAATAACTGATCTAGTTAATCACAATTTCATGTGTTTTTGTGTAAAAATTTATCACTTGTTTAGAATCCTTCAGTTTGTTTTTGAAATGGAGTGATGGTGAAACAGCATTTTGGTTAAAAAGATGGGAACTTATCACCAGCATGAATTTTTCTGATGCTCCTCTATTCCCTACTGAAGGCTGCACGGTCACGTTCAGCATTTAAGTGTGGCTCATCCTGATGTATCTTAAACAGCGCAATTCCTTGAAATCTCTTATATGTGATATAACTGTATACTTACAGGGAAACATGATACTAATACTTAAGTGATTTAAGTACTGCAAAGCCTTAACTAATTCTCTCTTAATACTCTTTTCTGTGAGCCAGCTGCAGCACAAGGAACAGACTTCCTTCTGAGGGGATGTTAAGACTTACCTTCCAGTAAGCCATCATATATTGTCATTAACATCTAACTCTTGTAGATGGGTGCTAAAACTGGATTACGTTTTTAACCACTGAAAGAGACAAATAGGTGGTTTGTCTGCACAATAGGTGTATCTCATACAAATGAGATAGCATGCGACTGTTGGGGTTTGTTTTCGTTTTTGAGGTTTGTGTTGATGAAATCATACACATACTTGAAGTTATCGTATAAGAATTATGTAACGTTGATTGAACTATTTGCCAATAACTACCATCAAGTATAATAACACTTTTCTTGCTGTTTTAAAACGAGGAAACTTTGAAACTGTGAAAATCACCATGTGGTAACTGGCTGCTGAGAAGACCCTCCGAAAGAGAACGTTGAATCGAATTGTCCTCAACGAGGCGTAGTTGCCTATGTTTTGGTGACATTGCTTGTCTAGGAGAAAGGTGGCTGTGTAAATAGAAACAGTGAACTGGAACCTTAATAAAGGCTTAATGGTTTCGACTGTTGAAGGTTTTAAATGATTAATTAGGAAATCTGTAATAGGTTAGGAAACGTAAGGTTGCATCACTTTAACTGCCAGAAAGACCGAATGTTCTATTTTCAACATGACCTTCTCTACAAAGGAAGAGGCAAATTATACGGAAGCACAACAGGTAATTCCCAGCCAGCCCTGTGTCTGACGAGGCATCTAAACCAGGTTGTGCAGGAGGACACCAGAAGGCCAGGGCCGCTGTCAGACCTCTCTTCCTAGCGAACAATAGTCGTCTGTAGTTTTCAGTTCGTGTCTTTGAGGGCTAGCTTGAATCCTTTAAGTGGTACAAACAGTTTGGGGAGTATTTTTGACACACTCCGCAGGCCCTCTTAATTGGTAAATGACAGTTTTATACTGTACCAGAGGCTTTCTGTGAAGGAAACTTGGTCCCAACCCTTAGAGGCAAGTTACTAGTTCACTTCATGGACGGAGTTTCTGGCCACAGATGTGCCAAATGATTCGGGAAAAAGATGTTCTCAGACGTCAAGAGGAACTATCAACTGATTTTGCTTTATTTGAAAAATACTGTCATAATTCTTAAGAGGTAAATCTTGGGGTCTACACTATGTAATCTTGTGAATACTGAGCTGGCAGAGAAGGTCATAGTCCTCAAAATTCCTGAAGATACAGTGGGTGCTAAATGTTCTCTAAAAAAATCCTGTTACAGTATTTGATCTCTGCTAAATTATGCACAATGTACTTTAACTTTATTTTACAGAATAAATTTTAACTGTAATAGTTGCAATAAGACAGCTGCTCTATATTTTCTTGGGTTTTTGCCGTGGCCCGGACTGCTTATACTAGTTACTGGGGACCGTAGTTCAGTGGGGGTGCAGGAAGTAACACATGTTGGCATCGGAGGCAGGGCTCCGACCTCTGTGCATGACTGTTCTGTGTTCATGCCTCCCTTAGTGGGAGGTCTGTTTCCTTCAAGAACGAAGCTTCAAAACAAAGTTTGCCTCCAGTTGGTTTCAGATTATTATTTAGAAAACGCTTTTGAAATGTCTTTATATAGATATATATGTGTATATATTTTTATCATATATATATACATATACAGTTTTTTAAGGGACATATTAGATCCTGATAAAACAAGTTTTTTCCTATATGAAGGTATGGGAAAGAGTAAACTGTAATAGCCAGAAGAACCCTAGAAAAGAACAGTGGAGAAGGAGGGAAAGCCCTACTTGATATTATAACATTACTAAAAACAATATCCAGTCCAGGAATTTATTATATGATAAAGGGAGCATCATGCTGATGGAGAAGAAGACTTAAACAATGGTGTTAAGACAGATGTGGTTAACTGTACGGAAGAACACAAAGTAGAATCCACTTCGCACACTGTCCCCAAGGATAAAATCTGAATGGGTCAGAGACCCATGGAAATGGAGCCTGCACGCTGCAGGAACACTGGTGTGCCTTCCTTTATACTCTGAGAGGAGGGAAGCTTTCCTATGACTGAAATCCAGAAGCAATAAACAGTAAGGTTGGTATCTTTACCTGAAAATAAGAGTTTTAGATGGCAAAAAAAAAAAAACCCAAACCCCAAAAAAAGGAAAGTCAAAAAGTAAGCTGGCAAAAAAATTGCACTGTTACAAAAGGCATATCTAGCTCTAATATATGAGGAATTTTTAAATGTTAAGCAGAATAGGCAAAAAGATACGGAACACACAGTTCACAGAAAATAAAACACACATGGCCCTTAAATATATGAGGGCATGCAGGAGAGAAGTGCAAATTTAAACCATCACAACACCATTTCTTACCGCGTCAGATGGGGAAGGCTCCAAGCTCCATGATGTGCTCTGCTGCGTCAGCCGTGGGGGACAGGCCCTCTGAAAAGGGTGACATCTGTGGATGGAACTGGCTAATAACTAGCAAAGTGAGGTCTGAGTTTGTTCCTCACCTTGGGCAGCAGTCTCACTTCCGACGACCTGTCTGGGATGCACTGGCGAAGATACGCCCTGCAGAACGCACACACACCTTGCTGACGGCGCTGTTCGGAACCACTGAAGCCTGGAGGCTGCCTCAGTCTCCCCTGAGAGGGCACTGGCCGAAGAAACCGTGGTGCAGACATACCACGGAGCGCCCCACAGCTGTAAACGGAGAGGGGAACCATTCCTGTGTGCTGTTCGGGATGCAGCTCTGGAGTGGAGGAAGTGGAGAATGGGGTCCCGTGTGTAGGAAAGGAGGAGACAAATGAAAAAACAAATACACATTTGCTTCTGTTGTTAATGCAATGGAAAGTGGTGTTTTAGCAATAACTAGTAAATCAGTTTCCCTTGGTGGTGGTGGTAGAAAGCTGGACAGGAAGGGCAACCAGATCTGTGTCTTGTTTTGTCTGTATCTTGTTTTGTATGTCAGCTTTTGGGATCCTTTCAGTGTTTTCTATAATTAAAAAAAAAGCAACCCTTTTTTAATGTCTTTATTTTATTTTGAGAGACAGAGAGAGCGGGGGAGGGGCAGAGAGAGAGGGAGACACAGAATCTGAAGCAGGCTCCAGGCTCCGAGCTGTCAGCACAGAGCCCGATGTGGGGCTCGAACCCACGGGCTGAGAGATCATGACCTGAGCTGAAGTCGGGCACTTAACCAATTGAGCCACCCAGGCACCCCTAAAAAGCAACTCTTAAAACTAAGACAAACTTAGCTGTCAAGCTGGAGGTAAGACCACGCATAGAATTTCTTCAAGTGACTTTATGATCCAGCATTTTGTCTGCACTTTCCTACAGACCAAAGGATCACAAAGAAATCTCAAACTGCATTCAGTATTTATATTTTTAGCAATCGTACTGGTATTATCATTTTGAAACTATAAATTGATAAAGCACGTATGTATTATGTCAGTGGAACTAAGACCATGATTTTTCAATGCAAAAGAGATACTAGAACAAAGTCAAGTAAAAGCCGTGTGATTGTATATTTCAATTGGAAATACCAGTAAAATACTGTGATTTATTTTTCTCTTTCTGAAAAAAAAAAAAAAAAAACATACCACATAGTATTGTGCATGGAAAGTTCTTGAAGCAATCACAGCCCAGTGGTGAGGCCCTTCCTAACACGAAGACAGTCCCACTGAAGGGGCAGGGAAAGGCTAAGATGAGCCTGGACGATCTCATGTCTGAAAGCAAGGAAGCCATCAGAGTAAGGTCATGTCACAGGACCCAGGAGCCAACACAGGGCCCCCACTGGCCAAAGATGGAGCAATATAGACATCGAAAAGGATAGTGGATTGAAATATGAAATATGTAAAAATGCCCAAGTTCATGATAGTTTAAAAAAAAACTATTTGCAGAGTACTAGAGCACCAATCCATTATTTTGAAAATTGCTAACTGGAAAAACAAAGCATTTATCCTGAGCGTTTGGGGTATCACGTTGACCTGATGAGGGAAAGTTCTTCACTTGAGAATCATAACTAGGTATCAGAGAAAGGAGAGGATTGAGAAAGCACCATTTTGTCGCTTCTAGTGAAATAATAGCCCCAGGCTGCTAAAAATATTAGGTGAAAAGTTGATGGGAAACGTTTTGTTGAATGGCTCAGGTTGATAACATGTGAACCCAGTGATCCATCTTAGTGTTACTAAAAAAGGAACAGCCAAGGTTAATGCCTCCAATGTGTTGCGATAGCAAGGACCCAACCCCAGCCGTGTTGAATTCTTGGCCAAAACATAACCTGAATGTAATCAAGCCTCCACGTCGCAAGATCAGTTTGTAAAGGTGTGAGATATTGAAGATCAACATGTTAAACAGCTCACTGAATCCAGAATGTGGGAAATTCCACAGGACAGATAACCCAGTTTCTTCAACCAATTGCAGGTATAAAATAAAGACAATGGATGGTTGGACTTAATGATTAGGGAACATAAAGAACTTGTTTGCATCCTGAATTGAACAAAACCATCTTGGACTTTTCTTTTGATGTTGTAGACTCTAGAGTTCTCTCTCGGCCAGTGAGAGAGTAAGAGAGCAGACGCAGGATGAAAATAGGAGAGATGGCTAATGTCCGGGAAAAGACAAGAGCCGGAATAAGGGGCCTTGACCCGTTTTTATTAGGATCAGAAGGCTTACAGTCATGGTGATGGACGTGCACAGAGAGATAGTGAAACTGTGAACATTAACTTGTGGACGTTAGAGAAGGGGGTTCTTGAAGATCTTTAGGGTTAGGAGTTCGGGTTAATACAAAACAAAATCCTGGCACCAGGCAGGGGCGGTCGGGGGAAGGTTGTTTACAGCAGAAGTGAGGCACCAGCTCTGTTTATCTTACCTAGCCTAGAGGATGAGACAGGTAGGACACGTGACCTCAGGGTTAACCAGGCACCTTTTGTTAATCTCTGCTCTAGGCAGCATCACCCACAGTGCTGTGCAGCAGTCTATAGCTCTATTTACCTGCTTACCTAATTTGGTCCTTCCTTCCTGTGAAAGCAGCTTTCTGCTGTAGTACTAATTGGGGGGCATTTTTACCCTGAACACCTTATCTTGCTTACTTCATGTATCTTTGCCCCTCTCTATTCTGGGGGCTCTGCACCTCCTTATTCTTGGTGCCTTTGCACCTCTCTATTCTGGGATGCTAATCTTGTTTACTCAAACTCGGGTGTGAGCATTCTATGGCTTTGTACTTCTATATGCCTTGTTAACCCATTGGTGTAAGCCCGGGGGGTTCCTAAGCTTATTCCCCACACTTTGAGACAAAATATTAAGATGGCTTGCATATCAGATGATATTAAATAATTGTTAATTTTTGGGTGATATAATTGTGATAATTGATAAAATTGTGATATAGTGATGACATTTGTTGTTTTTAAAGCCCTTATCAGGGATACAGACTAAAGCATTTGTGGTTGAAATTATGACTGAAATTATTTAGGAAAAAGGCAGAGGGCAGGAAATAAATAAAATGAGCAGAATGTTATGTTGAAGCTGAGTAACAGATATAGAGGGGCTTATGGGGGGGGGGTTAACTCTGTTCTACTCTGATGCATGGTTAAGAATTTCCATAACAAGAATTTAAGGATGGAGGAGAATGGGGAGAGATGGGGACTGCCAGTATAGACAACTTTTTTTTTTTTTTAAGAGTAAAGAGCAAGCAGACAGCTGGTTAATAGCTAGAGGCAGAGCCTGATGAATGACCCAGCAGAGAGGGGTGGGGGAAATGGTGCAGGAGAGAATGGTACTCCCATATCCTTTTGGTAGGACTATAAATAGCTATTACCCCTGGGCAAGTAATCTACATGGTAAAATTATAAATGTCACCTGACACAGCAATTTTGTTTCCAGTGTTCAATCTCACAAACACACCCGCACCAATGTGCAAAAGACAGTTACAAGACATTTGTTGTAACATTGTAACATTAAAAGTCTGGAACCCCTTATATGCTTAAATTCTAGTATAGCCATACACTGGAATATTACACAGCCTTAAAAATGAGGTAGGTCTGGGGGCGCCTGGGTGGCTTAGTCGGTTAAGTGTCCGACTTCCGCTTAGGTCATGATATCGCGGTTCGTGGGTTCAAGCCCCGCGTCGGGCTCTGTGCTGACTGCCAGCTCGGAACCTGGAGGCTGTTTCAGTCTGTGACTCCCTCTTTCTGACCCTCCCTGCTCACACTGTCTCTCTCTCTCTCCTAGAAATAAATAAAAATATTAAAAAAAAAAAATGAGGTAGGTCTCAATATAGAAGTATATCAAATGATCCCATTGCATACCTTAAACTTACTTATGTTATATGCCAATAACATCTGAATGAAGCTGAAAAATATGAGGTAGATCTGTAATGTAGATCTCTGAGTGAAAATATGGAAAAATTTCAAAATATCTTTAATGAAAATAATGAAGAAGAATTCAGAATTGTGTATATAATATACATATATATTACACACACATACATATGTACACACATATAAATACAGATAGTGTATGGCTCTGAAGTTACATAGACATATACTTTTATGCTGATATAAAGAGACATTTGGGGGGAGGATAAACATGTACATGACAGTGGTTAGCTTTGAACAAGAACAAGACTCTTTTATATGTTCTTATAAATTTTGGAACCTGGTGCATTCTTTATGTTTTGGTAAAAATATATAAATAGAAAAAAAATCCCAATACCTTGGCTAATGCTAACTAGGTAAGAAAATAACGAAAGGGGCTTACCAGCTGTGGGGTTATCCATGTGGATGTGCAGACCCAGACTGGGAGAAGAGGGACAGGTGTTTAGAGTTTGTAAGGCTCTAAGCCTTGGTGATTTAATTATCAAAAATTGAACTATAAAGTCACAATTTGTCTGTCTTTGTTCTAGAATAGAAACACGGTACCAACACGAAACTGCCCTCTTAATTTGTTCAATTTTGCATACACTTGTAGCAAGGGTCATCTAAATTAGAATATACATAGTTCTCTATACCTCTAAGTCTCTCTACCTTTCTTGATGTCTCTACCTTTCTTTCTCTCTCTCCCCATCTCATATGCACCACCACATCTCTCCTGCTATTATAATGTCAAATTAGAACTGATTAAAATGTATTTGTCTGTTTTCTGGCTGTAGCCCGGCTTTGGGATCACCTAATTAGGTTAGCTCCCAGATTTAAGATTGAAACACAGTCTTAGCAAGTAGTTTTCTAAATGAATGGGTAAGGAATTTTATTCCACCCTATATTTTAATCCTTAAAAATATCCTATATACTCAAGGCTTAACAGGTTTCCATGAAGAGCCCATTAGTTGAAAATTCAGAATATCCCACGCCTACTTTTTGCTTATTAAACAGTGCATTCATCCTGAGAGAGGGGTCACTTGGCTGACAGACATGGGGGCTGAGATTTCCAAGTCAGGTTTGCCGCATCATAGGACACTGGACACTTGTCATGGCAACAGGGACGGAGAGCTTGATGACAGGACCCATTTACTCCTTGGAAGTTAAGATCAGACACGTTAGTCACAATAACCAGGCTGAGGAGATAAGTGCATTACAAACACCACTGTTGTGTTCATCATGTTGATTACGAGCTGCTTCCTAGCTTTTTATCTATGAATGTTTTTATAATCAGACCATACAGCAATGGGAACAATTAAAGGTGGAGACCAGGATGCCAGGGGCAGATAGATGACTGGTGTTTCACCTTCCTGTGCCAAGCAGCTGCAGGTCTGTGAGAACCCCAGCAGATCTTTAACATATACCTATCCAAGCCTTGGAAAAGCTGCTTTCCGTGAAGTGGGCGGGACACCAGAGGCAGACCGCTGGAGGACCGCCATCCAGTCCCCGCACGGCCTTTCTTCGATATCAGAAAGTTTTCAGTGATGGTCTTGAAGGGGAAGCATCTCCTCTGTGCTTCTGAATGACCTCTCAGCTTCATGTGACCCACACCGAGGATTTAGGCAGCCGACACCTCTTCCTTGGCAGCCAAAGGCAGATCCCAGCCACACCCTCGAGCGCAGCCTGCTTTGGTGAAATCTAAGCATGAGATGTGGACTGTGCCAGCTCTCAGAGCAGCTAAGCCCAAACTCCCGTGTGTCTTGAGTCATCAAGGTTGCTCGTTATACATGCAGTGTTGAGGCACTCAACCCAAGAGATTCCGGTTCCGCAGACCTGTGGACAGGGACTGGGAATCTCCATTTTCAATGGGCACTGCGCCCCACCCCCACCCCCAACTCCTCAATATATCTGAGAGGGATGTGTCGATGTTTTGTTTGGTTCATCAGGCAGTTAATTTGGTTGGACCCAAATTACAAAAACTATTTCTTGATGGCTGCAGAGGTCTCAGTTCAACTTTATCCTTAGCTGTAGTCTGCCCCCTGCACACAGCCAGAAACTGGGGCCAAGGTGATAGTCAGACTTTGCAGCTCCCCGCTGTGGGAGCCCTCTCCTTTCCAAGACTGCCCCTCATTTTGCAGTGGCTGTGCTTGCCCTGAACTCTGTCTTCTGTTTTTGTTTTTTTTAACATTTATTTATTTTTGGGAGACAGAGCGACAGAGTGTGAGCAAGGGAGGGGCAGAGACAGAGGGAGACATAGAATCCGAAGCAGCCCAGAGCCTGACGCAGGGCTCCGATTCACGAACTGTGAGATCATGACCCGAGTTGAAGTCGGCCACTTAACCAACTGACCAGCCCAGGCACCCCTGTCTTCTGGTTCTTAAAGCCAAAAAGATTCCTGGTTTTCTACCAGAGTTCTGGGCCCCTCTCCACCTCGTGGCCCTAAGTTATGGCTTCTTGTAGGCTAAGAACTATGACTTAGCTATTCTCTGCTCCCAGGGTTAAGCCCCTTCCTGAATCTGCTTACTTTTTGTCATATTCTCTGGGGACTTCACGTTGTATTTCCTTCATAGCGTCCAGTTAATGGTGGCTCTCAGCAGGTGGGCTGGTCCCCGGTCAGATCTTCCCGGCCCTGCCGCCAGATCAGACTTTGGGAATCACTGTTCCTCGTGTTCTTTTTGCACAAGCTTGAGACCTGGCTAGGTGGAGGCTTGTTTGCTGTAAGACGCGCTCACACGTTATTTCTGTACTTAAGTTCCTTACCATCAGCCTGTTGTGGCCACATCCTGCAATCTGTGGATATTCCACTTTACTGGAAGAATGTAAATAAGAATTAGCGAAGGCAGGAAAAGCGGTGTGGCATTTGCACTGCTTTTAGAGAATGAGGCCCCACACTTAGCTGAGATGAAAACCGAATATAGTTTGCAGTCAATATCCTGTCTGGAAGCCACCATTTCTATCTTATCTCTCTAAGGCTGCCTTTTTTTTTTTTTTTTTTAAGCCCATCTATCTTTAGCTTTCACTGGCCTTACAGGCCTTGTTTTTCCTGCCCATCAATGGCTCCAGAAACTTCCAACATTTCACCAGTACACTGTTCCTGAGGCCTCTGCCCTCTCTGGAATTTATTTCTCATATTTATGGTTGCAGCCATGCCAGTTTGTGGTCATCTAATAGCCCTTGTGCTATAAATTTTTACTAAGCCAACAAAAGCAAAAATGGTTACATTCTTGAGAAATGCCGAATTCTCATAAATCAGGAAGGTTCTAACAACTTCAGTTGGTAAAGTACTACAATGTCCTGCATTACTCAGCACCCCGTGGCATCAACTACAGTATAAGATTAGTGAAATCTCACTAGTCTGGAAGTCAGTAAAAATCTTGAGGGGTGAATGCTTTTAAACTTTTTCGTTGCAGACAGAAACTATTCATGATCCCCTAAAACCAACCCCAAAAGTCCTCAAGGGTGATGTTCCTGACACATCCCCTCCACATCTCCACTGTCCAATGCTGATCACAAAGGAATTTGAAAATAATGATCTGATCTGAGAAGCGGTTTGTTTACTATGCTGACACTGACGGGGGAGGATCTAGAATCTTGATAATCATAGTCCTGTGACCTGTGAATTGGTGCTCTGACATCTCCCCTGTCATTAATCTTTGGCCTGTGGGGACAGGAGCCAGCCATTAAGTCAGATGTCACACACATGCCTCCCCTCCCACTACTGGAGATGCTGTGGAGAACCCGGAAGAGAAATAAGACCTGAGTGCACAAAACAGCCAGCACTGAGCCTTGCATGTAAAACCCCGGATGCAGGAAGATGCAGAGAGCCTCCCTCAACATGTAAGCAGCTGGCATTCTCACCACAGATCTAAATTACTTTTTAATCTGCTGGGTGGCTCAGAACTGCACAAAGGAGCAAGGGTTTCCTGGCCCCTGAGAGAAAGATGGAGCAGCAGTGAGCAGCAAGGGATAAGTGGGTACCTATTCTGTCCTCATTACCCGTTCCGCGTACCTCACAGAAGCGCTTGGGTTTCATCCTAAAGACACCAAACTGACGTAGAAGGTGTAAATAAGGAGGGTGGGCCATGGGACAAGACAGACTTAAAAGGCATCTCCAAAGACCACCTCCATTTCACAGAGAAGGAAAATGAAGCCCACAGAGAGGTCAGGTGACTTGCCCAAGGTCACCCAGCTAATGACTGGTCAGCCAGGACACTCAAAATTGTTCTGAGATTCAACACAGACTCCTCCCCATTACAGTTCTTTTCATTCAAAGTCTCCCTTCTGCGAGGTTGGCCAAATATTATAAATCATAGTGGAGGGCTGGTCTGCCAAGGGGTAGAGTGGGCAGGGTCTTTCTAGAAAATCACAGACATGACGAAGGTAGATAACTTGGTTGTCTAGCGAAGTTTTCATCCAGATCTCCCAAGTTTTCATCCAGATCCCGCCAGCACCTCAACAAGGCAGAACTAGGCATTTTCAGAATGATTACAAGTCGCCCTGTGATAGAAGGTGTTCAAAGAAATGTCCTAACTTATAGGTCAACCCTGGACTTGACGCCTCAGGCCCTCCAGTCAAAAAAAACGACCGAGGGGTTGGCTCTCCTGGGTCATAGCTATTTGGGAGTCTGCTGTTTCTTTGTGCAGTTTCGGCAGTTATACTGTCAGGTAAATGCAGTGTTGTAAAGAGGATTTGCCTCTGGCCTGGTGTAGGGCTCGGGAAAGCCCAAGCAGGCAAGGCAGTTGAACCAATGTGTCTTATAAGATGCTGGCTTTGAAAAACATGGAAACCGCCTAAGTGTCCATCAGCGGACGAATGGATCAAGAAGATGTGGTTTATCTATACGATGGAATACTACATGGCAGTGAGAAAGAAGGAAATCTGGCCATGTGTAGCAACATGGATGGACCTCGAGGGTGTTATGCTGAGCGAAATAAGTCAGGCAGAGAAGGACAAATATCATATGTTTGCACATATAGGAGGGTTAGGAGGAACTTAACGGAGGACTGTGGGGGAGAAGAAGGGGGGAGATGGGCATGGAGGAGGTTTCTTGTGGGGATGAGCACTGGGTGTTATATGGAAACCAACCTGACAATAAACTATTTGTAAAAAAAAAAAAAAAAAAAAAAAAAGATGCTGGCTTTGAACTACTATTCTTCTTTTGTAAGAACAAAAACTCCTGAAACGCTAATTGTGTGCTATGAGCTTTGCAACATTATTTTATTTAACCCTTGTAACAGCCCTCCTGGAAGGTACGCCTGCTTTAGAGAGAGCAGATGGTGTGGGTGGCCTGCGCGTGGCGCCTTTGTGGGACACTGGGTTCTACTGTCATTGGTTGCAGCTCACGCTGACCTTTCTCCTGAGGACTGCTCTCTGCTGGCCAGTGGCCTTACCTGGAGATGTCACTTAAAGGAAAAGTCAAGGAAACCTCCTGACAAAGAGAGAAAATAGGAGAAACAACTGAAGAGAGACATGAATGTTGGATTTTCTGGACCTATCTTCCATCTAATTGACATTCCAGAAAGAGAGAGACTCGTGAAAATTTGCATTTGCATAGGGAATAGAAAATAGTCCATTTTTATCTTTTTTTTTTTTACATTTTTTAATGTTTTATTTATTTCTAGGAGAGAGAGAGAGAGACAGCATGAGCAGGGGAGGGTCAGAGAGAGAGGGAGTCACAGACTGAAACAGGCTCCAGGCTCTGAGCTGGCAGTCAGCATAGAGCCCGATGCGGGGCTCGAACCCATGAACCACGAGATCATGACCTAAGCGAAAGTCGGACGCTTAACTGACTAAGCCACCCAGGCGCCCCCAAAAATAGTCCATTTTTAAAGTGAATTTCCTTGTGGTGCCCTCCGGTGGTGAGAAGCAATAGTGGGAGCAGGGGTGGGGGGAGGGCACAGCCTAATGAACTGTCAACCTCTTAAAGATGCCGAAGATCCTTGGCTAAGGAAAAAAGAGAGAATTCTACAAGTTCCAGAGAGAGATAGACACACACAGTTTCAGCAATCAGACTGGCCCCCATTGTTTATCTTCACAGTGTGAGCTATCTACAAACTTATGAAGGAAAATTATTTTGAACCTGGAATTCTACACCCCGTTTATTACCATTAAGAGTGAGAGCAAAGTAATAATGCTCTTGAACTTGCAAAATCCCAGCTGAGGCTGGATGTATAATTTGTGGGGTGCAGGGCACAATGAAAAGGTGGGGTCCCTAGTTAAAAAATGCATTAGGAATTTTAGGGTGGCAACAATAGCTGAAGAGTCAGAGTCATTGTGATACAATGAGGGAAAGACTTGACCAGCCATTGCTGGTCAAGATGAAAGGGGGCCCAAGTCAAGGAATGCAGGCAGCTTCTAGAAGCTGGGAATGGCCAAGAAATGCATTCTCCCCTAGAGCAGCTGGAGGGAACACACCTTGATTTTAGCTCAGGAGATGCCTTTTAGACTGTGGGCCTCTGAGACTGTGAGATAATAAATCTGTGCTGTTTTCAACTCCTGACTCGGTGGTAATTTGTTACAGCAGCAACGGGAAATCATTTCACCCTCAGTGAAAAAGACAGACTCTCAAATAATACAAAATCAAAGCTAAGATAAAACAAATACTCTAAAACTATGGGGCTGAAGTTCAGTTATCAACGATTTACAAGAGGAAAAACAAGACCAAACAGGGAAGCTTTATTTATTCGTTCAAAAGTATGTGTTGTACATTTATATGTGCCAGCCAGGGAGCTAACTACGTGAACACGACTTGGCCATGACGTGTCATTGGCACTTAAAGTTGGGGAGAGGAGCAGTTTAAAAGGAATTCATTTCGACATATGTAAATAATTACAATTCCTAGGAGCACTATGACACACAGGGTGCTGACATCGAGACTCTGGCTGGTGGCTGGGGATGTTGAAGAGCAGATCTTAAGCTGGGGCGAGGGTGCAGGAAGCGGCCTCACTTCTCAGAAAAGGGTAAGGTAGGTGACCATGGAAGGTGCTGCTCGGAGCTTCTGCTCTGGGGAAAGATGGACTGACAGCCCCAGAAGCTTGCCCCTCCAGACGCACCTCTGTGTCCCCTCAAGGCCACACTTCTCCCAGTCAGCCCCAGGCAGTGACTGAACATGGCCGGGGGCCTTAAGAGACAGTCATCCCTGCCTGATAGGGGGCTCCCTCAGTGGGCACTCCCTGGCCCACTGGAGCTTCACCGTGGTCTGTGACCTTCAAGTCTAATTTCTTTCTTCTTTCTCTCTTTTCACACGGGTCAGCATAGCCCTTCCTCTGCCTCCTCCAGCTCTCTCTCTTCTGGAGGCATTTTCCTCAGCAAATGCCTTGCACATCTACTGCTGTGTGACAAATTACCATAAAATTAGTGGCTTAAGGCAACACATATTATCTCACAGCTTGTGGATAGCATCACTCATCCTGTGCCTCAGGATCTTTCCCGAGGCTGCCATTATGGTGGCGCCCAGGGTGGGGCTCTCATCTGAAGGCTTGAGTGGGGTTGGACTTTCCAAGCACCCATGGTGACTAGGGGGGATTCAGGTCCACTCAGCCTGATGGATGGCCTCCATTCCTACCTGGTTGTCAGCTAAGGCCACCTTCAGTTCTTTGCCATGTGACCCTCCCCAGTGTGGTCACTCCCCTCATCAAAGCTTGTAAGCCAAGAAGGCAATGGAATGTGCTACCAAGACACAAGTTACAATCTTCGGTGCTAGGATCACAGAAGCAACGCGTTCTCAGCTGCCAGGTTCTATTGGTTAGAAGAAGTCACATGTCTCCTCCACACTCAAGGGAGGAGGTCACCCAAAGGCATGAGCACTAGGCAGCAGAGGTCGCTGGGACGACTTACAGCTGGCTCGCCACCACACACATTCACAGTAGGGTCTGTCAGATACCAGAGATGTGGTGATGCACTTGGTTTACAAAAAGCCTTGCCTCTCCTCCCTGAAGTTGACAGAGGCAATGTCTTGCCCATAAATACCAGTGCGTGGTTTCAGATGCAATCAAATAGTCACTGTTTGTTGAATGAACATATCAATTTATTGCAAATGAGAGCAGTTTTGAGAAAACAGAGTCTGGCACCGCTAATAGGTGATTTTTAATTTGCATTATAAAACCAATTTGGCAGTTCTGTGTATTAAAAGGTCAAAATTTCAAGCCATGTGATATTTAAAAAAAAACAAAAAACAGCCTCAGCATTCAAGAACAAAATTTTCCACAGCACACCCTTGTGTTTGCTTTCCACATCTGGACCACTGTTGTACTCCTGCCCTCCCCAGCCATTTACATTTGAATCACGTTTCTCTCGAAGAAACTGGAACAAATATAGCACTTCCTTTTAAATGTCCTTTACGCAGAGAGAAAACATATTTTTGGATACATAGATACTTTTCCACAACAATAGCGCCATAAAATTTTAAAGTAACTGTGTGCAAAGGGTAGTGACTGCGTCGTGTTAGCCCCCTGAGTTGGTGCCTTTTAGATGACATTAATTGAGAATTGATTCGTTAACATCGTTACCTTTTTTTTTTCTTGGCACAAGAATCAGGCCAGTGCTCCCCCTGCAAAGCCACATCGGAAAGTCAGGGAGTGTGGACTTTTGTCCCAGCTCAACCACAGATGAGCTGAGTGGCCCTGGCCAGTCACCTCCCGCTCTGTACCACGGTTTTGTTGTTTGTGGAATGAGAGGTTCAGATGAAAAATCTGACCCTTTCAGGGATCTGTCGGTCCACAGCGAGCTCTCAGGGGTGAAATCAGCACGATTAGTGCTCCCAGACCCCCTTTACTGGGCTTGTGCCAAAGTAGCCATAGACAATATGTAGACGCATGGGTGTGGCCGTGTGCTAACACGACGTACAAAACCAGCCACCCAGTCTGCGGCCCAAAGTTTGCCAACTCCCGTGGAGTTGTGCAGTGCACAGACTGCAGCATCATCCATGACAGTCCTGAGGGTCAGATGGAAAGAAAAACAAGCCTTATAATCTAGATGGTGCTACCCTGGGAATGGCTAAGCGCTGGAGCCCTGGCCCGCGGCACCCTGCTCCTCACCGGGGTGGGAGTGACAGCATGTGGGAGGACCTTGGCCACTTATCCTGCCCAAAGGTTTATGCCCTCCAAGAAAATCAGGTTCTCCGCAGTTGTCGAGAGGGTGCAGGATCCCCCGAGGCCCTGTTTCCCAGGGTGTGAGGAAAGCCGATGTACCCGGGGACCTGATCTCACGGAGTCAGGCCACCCTGCTCCGTAGCACCAGTGCACATCCGTGCCAGCGTGGAGGCAGGGTGCGGCCGGGCCAGCATTACAGAAGGAAGCCCTCATGTGGCAGAACCACACAGATAAGAATGGACTAGAAAGGTCTTAGTCCTCGCTTCCCTGGAACTCCATTCCTGGACTTCCAGGGCGGTGAGCTATGCAGTGTAAAGCTGCTTTAACCTTTGGCCATTCCCAGCAGTAGCTGCTCCTGCAGATCAAGAACAGGACAAAGTGCAGGAGAGAGATGGAAGCAGGCGCTGCTTTGAGCGCATGGGGCCGGGATGACACAGGCAGGTGGGACGGCGTTTGCCTGACAAGCTCCAGGCTGCGGGCGGACCCCATCTCGAGGAGTTCTGCTCCGGACGGGGGCGTTTGCCCAGCAGGTGCTGGGAGATGGGTGCCGCGCTTCGGAGCTGGGGGCGAGTGAAATGAGCCTGGAGAAAGGGACTTGGGGCCAGATAGGGAGAGGTCTGGAGAACAAGGGGGTCCTGCTGGGAGCTGCGTACGGCCACTGCTCTCTGGGGATCCAGTCTGCTCAGCGGGGCCAGGGGCGTTACCTTCCAAAGGAGATTCACAGGCCCGGTTCTGGTGAGGACGGCGGCATCTCCACGTGCTACTTTTATTTATTTATTTTTTTCAATATTTAATTTTTTTATTCATTTCTGAGAGAGACAACGTGAGCAGGGGAGGGTCAGAG
>NW_027528417.1:4946914-4953400 GCF_008692635.1 Crocuta crocuta
CAGTGGAGCGGGGGAGGGTCAGAGAGAGAGGGGGTCACAGACTGAAACAGGTTCCAGGCTCTGAGCTGGCAGTCAGCACAGAGCCCGACGCGGGGCTCGAACCCACGAACCGCGAGATCATGACCTAAGCGAAAGTCAGACGCTTAACCGACTAAGCCACCCAGGCGCCCCCCAAAAATAGTTTTCTACAAAACATCTCCAGGGAAGGGAGCCCTCTCTCTGCTTCTGAGACCTGCACACGTGGATGGCTTCTTGGAGGCAGAGGAATGCACTGCACTGAAGCTGGTCATGTAGCAGAGGAACCTTGGGGTTCTTGTGAAAACTCCCAAGGGCCAGCCTGCTGAGTCAGACTCTCTCGGCATGGAGGTCAGGAGTCTGTCTTTGCCAAGTTTCTTGAGTTGCCAAGTTTCTTGTATGTAGGAGATACAGCCTGGTTTTTGGAATTCTGGCCTACGGACCTCTCGAGATTTCTGCTGGCCCTCGAGCTGAAGTGACTGCCCCCAAACTGTGCCTATGGTGCCCCCTGGCCTTTCTGCCCAACTCTGCTATGGTCTGAAAGAGGGAGCTCAAGGTTAGGACATGGTTCCTGCCTCCAAGGGTCCCCAGTACCATGTTTAATCATGGCACCAGCTGCCCGCCCGTCCACAGCCACAGACAGGAAGGAAGGGAAACATGAATGGTGTAAGCATGACAAAGCAGGAAAGTGATTGAGCTGTTCCACTGTGTTTTGTTGCGGTTGTTTTCGTTGGTTTATAGGCCGATGGAAATTCAAAGGAGCCATGTCACACTGCTCTCAAAGGCAGTTGATGCAAGGGGTCCTTCGTTTCTATCAGCACGTTTAAAATTCTATCAGCAAAGTTATAAAGTATATAAAGAGAAAGGAAAGTGACTCCGAACTTCAAATGAAAGAGTGGGAAAATATGCTAAAATGTGAAGTGCACATGGTGATTAAAAAGGTGTGCAAGGCAGAGTGACTGTCACCCAGAGTCTAAGGGTCAGCACTGAAGACAGATACCTAACTAGACATATAAACTGGAAATGCATTTTAGGTTAAAATGAAAATTGTAGTCATAGAGGATTAGGTCTAGAAAGTCACTCAGGCAGAGCATTTAAAGAAGGTATAGAATGACTCAGTATTTGGTAGACTTCTCCAGTGAAACCATCTGGGCCCGGAGATGTCTTTTTGGGAGCTTTTTAATTACAAACCCAACTTCTTTCATGGTCGAACGGTCCTATAACCATTAGAGAAATTGAATTCAGAATTTAAAAGCTCCCGAAGAAATAAGTCTCTTCTGGTTTCAGCTGTGACGTGTAAAGAACAGAGCAGTCTTTACTCCCGCCCTTAAGAGAGAGCTAGAAAACGTGGAAGTGCAGGATTTCTCTGGGACCCATCACAGAACGGAGGCCACAGGGCAAGCTGCCACTCTAGGATCAAAGACTCACAGCCAGAGGTAGGTTTACTTGGGGCAGAAGCTAATGTAAACGGGCAAGAAGATTTTCAAGGACAAAACAGACAAAGGGATGCTGTCCTTGGTAGATAATGGACTTGCAGCTGCGGGGGGTGGGGGAGTGGTGCACAGATTCCAGAGCATGCGCCAGTTAGACATAAAAAAAAAAGCTCCAGACAGTTTTAAAAAAATGTTCAGGAGCACCTGGGTGGCTCAATTAGGTGTCCGACTCTTGATTTCGGCTCAGGTCACGATCTCATGGTTCATGAGATCTAGCCCCGCGTTGGGCTCCACGCTGACAGTGCAAAGCCTGCTTGGGATTCTCTCTCCCTCTCCCTCCCAATCTCAAAATAAATAAATGAACTTAAAAACAAAAAGGGAAAAACTGTTCAAATTAACTTACGATGTAAGAAAAGCAAACTATACCAAGGAGGTAGGTTTCTGAAATTCTTGCTAAGCTGACTGGCACGCACATATTTTCTGATGGCCACAACACAGGGTCACATCCTTTCTAGAAGGCAATTTGGCAGCTGGTGTCAGGGACTTTACGCACTGGGTGCCCTTTCCCCTGGTAACTCCAATTCTAGAAAATGCCTGGAGGAAACAAACACACTTCAGGTCAAAGATACACACAAAGATGTTTGTCTCAGCACATTCTAAATGCTGGTGAGGAGCGGGTGTGTAAACAATTTATGGAATATATACTATAATGAATGTTGAGGGTCCATTAAAATTCTGCCTAGAAAAAGTTCTTAAAAATTTGATAAAATGCTTATGGTACAGTGTGAAGGGGAAAAAAAGAACACAGATTTGTGGCAATCAAAGGAAATAAGATTGCTTAAAAGCAATCAAAAGGAAACATAAAATCTTAAAAGAGTTTGTCTGGGCAGTGGTGGGCAGGATGATTGGAAAATACAGATACATGTTTTACAAACGACAGGTTCAAAAATAAACATGCATTTTTATGTTGACTTCTAAAAATCTTTTTTGTTGAGCTTTAAAACCCTTTTTTGACTATAAAAGTAAATCAACCCAGTGAAAGTTAATTAACTCGAACAATGTGTCGAAATAATTAAATTGATAAGAAAACTCATTGAAATTTTAAAGAGCACTAAGACTACTTACTGTAATTATATAAATTCTATATACACAGAAAGTGATTTAATGATGGGAAGAAAAGGAGGAAGGTGGGCAGTTAGCCTCTGTAGAAACTGGTGTGTGTGTGTGATGGAGAAATTGCCGGATTCCTTTATGCATGTAGATCAGAGAGCAGGGCTTTGTCCATTTTTCTATTCTTTTAAAAATATTTCAAATGCAGAAAAAGTGACCGATTATAACCCACTCCCAGATTCAACAGACGTTGGCATTTTTGCCACGTTCGGGTTCTCTTATTTTTAAGAACAGATACATCAGGGACACGTTTGAATTCCCTCCTTATGCCCCCACCCCCTCCAGTTCATTCTCTCCACCCCCCTGCCTCCTGTCACACTCACACCTCCTTTGTTGGTGCTCTGCTTTCCCACCCTGAGAAGCCGTCAGAGTTCTGGCTGTGAGCTCCATTCATTTGTGCACCCAGTGCAGCAGGGGTGTGGGGGGGGCGGGGATGCGAGGATGCACGGGTGCTGGGCGCCCAGCCCCGCCCCCCCCAGCCCATCTCTGCAGCCTGGCCCAGCGCCTCCCTGTGACCATGTGCATCAAAAATCACCCCCACCCAGTCAGAGGACCCGGAAGCTCTCCCTGACACCCCACCCCCGCCCTGTGACTAAGTGACCTGGAAAAGTCTTCACCCACGGGCAGCCTCTTCCTTGGTACCAGAGGCATCTGGGCTGCAAGCTGGGGCCATTTTAGGCTGGCCGCGGTAGGATGGGTGGCCCGCCCCCCGCCAAGCTCTCCCGAAGCTGCAGCAGGTCTTCCTAGCCTTCCTTCTGTTGTCTTTTGCTTAGGAAGGTTGAGGGCTGGTTTCTCACGTTACTTCCTTCGGGCGCTGGACGACAAGGAAGCACATTGTGCAGGGCAGGGAGGAGCTGGGGGCCCCTACGCCCGAATGCTGTGGTCGCTTTTCGTTCATCAAAGATTTGTGGAGCCTCGGGGCGCCTGGGCGGCTCAGTCGGTTAAGCGTCTGACTCTTGGTTCTGGCTCAGGTCATCATCTCACGGTTCGTGGGACTGAGCCCTACGTCAGGCTCTGCACTGAGCATGGAATCTTGCTTGGGATTCTCTCTCCCTCCCACCCTCCCTCTCTCTGCCCCTCCTCAACTCATGCACGCACTCTCTAACTCTCTCTCTCTCTCAAAATAAATAAATAAACATTAAAAAATAACAAGATTTATGGAGCCTCTACTATACAGGAAGCTCCATCCTGGGCTCAGGCGACACCGTTTTGAGTAGATGTAGACTCAGCTCCTGTTTGGATGAGTTGCCTATAACCCTCTGTAATAAGTTACCACAGACTTGCGGCTTAAAGCAACACAAACTTACCATCTGGTGGTTCTGAAGGTCAGAAATCCAGACGTCGGTAGGCCGGTTTGTTCCAAAGGCTCCCGAGGAGAACCCGTTTCCAGCCTTCTCCAGCCGTAGAGGCCGTCTACGCTCTTTGCATCGTGTACCTTCCTCCATCTTCAGAGTACCTCGCTCCCGGCTGCCTCTACTGCTGTCCTCCCCTCTCCCCCTCCTGCCCTCTGGCTCTCTGGCCTCCCTCCTACAGGGACCCCTCTGCTGACCCTGGGCCCGCTTGGCCGATCTCGGCTAACCTCCCGACGTCAAGAGCCTTAACTTGATCCCACCTGCAACGCCCCCCTTCGTCAGCAACGTTCTGTATTTGCAGGCTCTGGGGATTTGGACGTGGGCATCTCTGGGAAAGGGGGCACCCTTCTGCCCGCCACGCTGTCCCCATGGCGGCTTTCACCCGAGTGGCCGTTACACACATCATGGCAAATGAAGGAGTGGAGAGGCGGACAGAGTCATCAGGGAGGTGAGGGCCTTCTCCGAGGAAGTGACCCTTAGGCCACGGCCCGGAGCCGAGGAAGACTCATCACGCGGGGCGGGAAGAGAAGGGAACAGCCCTTGCGAAGGCCAGGTGGCAGGACAGAGCCGCACGAGGGTGAGGGACTAGTTGAAGCTGCAGGTCAGGAGGAGGGAGAGGAGGCAAGAGAGGTTGGAGATGAGGCCAAAGGGCAGAGCAGGGGCCAGACCGCTCAGGTCGAAGGGATCCGGCTCAGGATCTCTTCCTGAATACGAGCGGACAGGTGCAGGCAGGCGGTGACTGACTGACGCCTTTTGAAAGCTCCTCCTGCTGCTTGTGTAGAAAAGATGGCAGTTGGGCATGCGGGCGGGACCTGTGTGACGGACAGAATAATGGCTCCTCCAGTGACATCAATGCCTTAACTCCTGAAACCCGTGAACACATCGTGTCCACGGCAAGAGGGAATTAGGTTGCTAATCAGCTGACCTTAAAGTAGGGAGAGTTGCCTGGCTTATCCACACGGACCCAATGGAATCTCAAGGTTTTTGAAACGCCGAAGAGGGAGGCAGGAAGTCAAAGTCACGGGGGAAGGAAGGCGGCACAGAGCGCTGGGCCAGACGCTGCTGACTCTGAAGCCGGAGGGGCCCCGGGCCAGGCAAAGCGGGCTGCCCCTGGAGGCTGGGAAATGGCAGGAGCCAGACTCTCCGCTTGAGCCTCTGGAAGGGGGCAGAAGCCCTGTGATCTTAATTTAGAGACACCCATCTTGGACTTCTGAACCCCAGAACTGGAAGATAGCGAATTTCTGTTGTTTTACGCTATTAGGTTGTGGTTGCTGGTACAGCAGCAAAGGAAAGCTAATGCATCCGGGAGGTTTCGGGGCGCCATTGAGAATTTAAGTGGGGACGTGGGCTGTGGGCGGGGTCAGGGTGGCCATTGTTCTTTTAGAGAACTGGATCCTGGAATTTTGGAAGCTGAACGGGTGCTTTGAAAAGAGCCCCCTCAGCCAACATCGCTGACAGGAACCCGGACCTGGAGGGAGTGAGAGAAAAGAGGGTGAACAGTGTGTGATGCAGAGAAAGAAGAGAGGAGGATCTTGCCGCCTCATGGAGGGAGGGGAGGAGAGGCAGGAAGTGAGGGGACAAAGGTACACACGTCTGTCTGCCCAGGGCTCCAGTGCCTTGAGCCCATGGAGTCCTCACACCCCGTTTTACAGAAATGGAATTGGAGGGGCGCCTGGGGGGCTCAGTCGGTTAAACGGCCAATTTCGGCTCTAGTCATGATCTCACAGTTCATGGGTTCAAGCCCCGCCTCGGACTCTGTGCTGACAGCTCAGAGCCTGGAGCCTGCTTCAGATTCTGTGTCTCCCTCTCTCTCTGCCCCTCCCCTACCTCTCTCTTTCTCTCTCTTCAAAATAAACATTAAACATTTTTTTTTAATTTATATAAAGGAATCAGAGGCTTCAAGTCAGAAATAAAGTAGCAGGCCCAGGCCACACAGCTGGCACTGGTTCAGTGAGTGTTTAAACCCTTCTTGGTTTAAATGCAGATAAAGCCCTGCTGAGACCTTCAGCCACACACGTGGCACCAGGGTGTTCCTGTTTGTGTGGCAGACACGAGACAGGGCTGCGTGGTCCACCGCCTCTGGCGTAACTGCCTCCCATCTGCCCGGCCCAAGGTCGCAGCGTGCACTTGGCACCCAGGCCAGCCCAGGGTCTAAAGCCCAGCCACTGGGGCCACACGTGGACGCCGCCCGCCCTCCCTTGCCCTGCGCAGAACCAGAACGCGTCCCTCGATGGTGAGGCCGGTCCTCGCAGAGAAGGGGGCTGTGGTCGGGGCGGAGGGAATTCAGCCTCGCCTTCTCGGTTAGGGCCTGCTCCGTGCGGCTTTTGTTTCTCGCACAGAAAAGGAAAGATGAGGCAGGGGACCCCTCATCTTTCACTGCTTGTTTTTGTTTTCGTTCTGGGTCTTCTGAAGGGGAGGCGTGGGGGCTTCCCTGCACGCGTCTCGATAAGAGAGAAGAAGCCGGACTCGGGGGCCCGGTGGCCGTGGACTCCTGGGGCGGGGGCGCCCTCCTGCCC
>NW_027528417.1:4957839-4958026 GCF_008692635.1 Crocuta crocuta
AGTAATGAATCCAGTGCAGGGCAGGAGGCACCCCGTTGTCACCTGATTCATCCCCCGAGAGGGAACTGGACGTCGACCCTTCAAAGGGCAGAACGTCATTTATCCCCACCCAGCAACCCTCCCTCCTGGCACCTGCCTCAACCCTCGGGGAGGAAGAGGAGCCTCTCTCCCCACAGCAGCTTGTGAG
>NW_027528417.1:4958050-4962773 GCF_008692635.1 Crocuta crocuta
GCAGCAGTGGGGGGAGCCTCAGGAAACTGCAATAGGGATGTGGGTACCAGCCCAGATCCTTTTTCTCCATTGATCCCGGAACTTCCCACCTCTAAATATGCAGGGATTTAGGGTTTCTGCTCCTCACGCGAGGAGCTGGGAAGTCGCCATTTCATCCCAGCAAGCGAAAAGCTACATGGGCTCAGATCGACAGTTCATTTTGGATCCATCCAAGGGAGGAGGACACGGGCAAGTCACTGCCCCCAAGACCGGGGAGGCAGGTGAATATGGGAGCCTTGGCCTCCCTGAGCAGAGGTTCAGGACGAGAAAGTATGAGGGGGGCCAGCGCGTGGGTAGGAAAAGCCTCAACTGTAACCTTCCAGTTGCTGAAGCTCAGTGTCCACAACTCAGACTTAACTCTGGGGGGACCCCATGAAGGGACCCCTACAGGATCGTGAGACTGACGTCCAGTGGCTCCGCTGGATTCCCACCGTAAATATCTGGGGGGGAAAATGCAGGCTCCTGGCACAGGGAGGGGAAACAAGACCCTTCTGCAATATGTGGAGCCTCTGCTTTTCTAAACAAGACCTGCTCTCAGGGGAAACTAGTTAACCAGAGCCTAGCGGACTCGGGGGAAGGTCAGTCCCCAACAGCAGCCCACTCTGGCCATCTGTTCCTCCTCAGGGTGGGGGAAGGTGGTGCAGAAACTGAGAGACTCTTGTGAAGTTCACATTCCAGAGGCCACGGGCTCCCCGGAAGACTGAGCCTGCCTCCCAGGACTATGGGGGGCTTCCTCTCCCCCCCACCTCGCCACACATGGCTGAAGGCTCACTTACAGTTGTTCTCATCTAGCACCTCATTTCCGGCTCGAAGTAAAAAATACAAGGTCCACCCAAAGACAAAACCACAGTTTGCAGAGACAGAGCAAAAGCATTAGAACGAGACACGACAGGGATGTTGGAATTACTAGGCCAGGAATTTAAAACTATTTAGCTAAGGGCTTCAAAGAATAAAGTAGGCAGAATGCAGGAGGGGATGGACAATGGAAGCCGAGAGGGAAATCCTAACAAGGAAGAACAAAAACACAAAAACACAAATAAATTGAGTAACAGATACATTTGGTCAAAACAATACCAACAGTGTATGTGACAATGTGCATATCTGCTTATATATAGGTGACATGAATGCAGACAATGAGAGAAGGGGGTGGAGGGGTAAATCCGCTGATGATCGTCATAATATCCCCACACTGCTTGTGAAGCGGGACAGTATTATTTGGAAGTGAACTTGGATTAGTTGCAAATGTATATTGCAAACTCTAGGGCAACGACCAGAAAAAGGTGGGAAACGAAGTATTGCTGCTATGGTCACAAAGAAGGGGAAAGGGAATAATCAAATGCTCAATTAACCACAAAAGGCCAAAAAAGAGTGGAAGGCAAAAATAAGAATAAAGGACAAGAGCAACAAGTAGAAAACAGTAGTGAATATGATGGATATTAATCCAACTATATAAAAAATCACTTTGAACATCAATGGTCTAAATGCCCCAATTAGGGGCACCTGGGTGGCTCAATCGGTTAAGCATTTGACTTCGGCTCAGGTCATGATCTCACGGTTTGTGGGTTCGAGCCCTGCATCAGGCTCTGTGCTGACAACTTAGAGCGTGGAGCCTGTTTCAGATCCTGTGTCTCCCTCTCTCTCTGCCTCTCCCCTGTTTGTGCTCTCTGTCTCTCTCTCTCTCTCTCAAAAATAAATAAACATTAAAAAAAAGTTAAGTGCACCAATTAAAAGACAGGGGGGATCAGGCTGGATCAAAAAACCAGACCCACCTGTATGTTGCCTACAAGAAACCCACTTTAGATATAAAGATACATATAGATCAAGAGCAAATGGATGGAGAAAAACGTACCATGCTAACATATATCAAGAGACCAAGAGTAGTTATGCACCAACTCAGAGCATAATCCCAAGCAAGGAAAGTTACCAGGGATACAAAGGGCCTTACATAATGATAAAGGGGTCAATTTTCCCAGAAGACACGCTCATCCTTAATGTGCCCATGCCTAATACCAGAGCATCCAACTATGCAAGGCGAAAACTAATTGAACTTCAAGTGAACATGAACTGCTGTTAAACAAAATGGTGTTAAAAAAATGCAGTCAGGAAACTTTATTCTGCAGGTCTTTTTTTTTTTTTAATGTGTTTTATTTATTTCTGAGAGAGAGAGAGGGGAAGATACAGAATCCGAAGCAGACTCCAGGCTCTGAGCTAGCTTTCAGCACAGAGCCCGACATGGGGCTTGAGCCCACGAACCGTGAGATCATGACCTGAGCCGAAGTCGGATGCTCAACTGACTGAGCCACCCAGGCGCCCCCTTCTGCAGGTCTTTTTTGATGAGACGCCAGAATGCAGCAGGGAAGGGAAAGAGGCAGCCCAGCCTGCTCTCTCCCAGTCACCCCACCATCATTACCTGTGCACATATATACGGTGACGTGTTCGTGAGTGGCTTGACTGGTTTCTGTATTGCAGACATTCCCCCATCCAAGGCTGATACCGAGTTACCAAAGAGGCATGACTGAGCAGAGTTGGCAGGAGGCAGGCAGCAGCTCACTGTTGCATGATGTTCCCACCATACACATAGCAACCACCAGGAGTAACCCCAAGAGCACCCAGAAGATTAAAATGGAGTGAAATAAGTAGAAAGTGACAGATTTGAGTATTATCTTTGTTTTTCATACAATTTCACTGTGAATGTGTAGAATTTGATTTTATAATGGTGGTGTTTACCAACCAGCTTGTAAAATTCCTGACAAGTGGTTCTCACAGGACTCCAGTGCACGCCACACGTATGGCCGGTTAGCAGCTTAAAGTCGCTTCATAGCCACCATCCCACGTGCCCCTAGGGTTGAGTCCGTGGGCTCAGATCCAGTAAGAGATGATACTGGGCAGCTCCACCTCCTGCTCCCCAAGCCACTGTTCTCTTGTGCAGCGTCTCTGCAAGGTGTGTCACATGAACTTCACTTCTTGGAGGGAAGGAGCACGGTGTGCTGGAAAGAGCCCTGGCCGTGGGTCTGACATGGCAGTGTTTGTCAGGGTTTCAGGTTTGGGTGAGTTAGTCACTCTGACCCTCAGACTTTTCTTCTCTAAAGTGGGGTAATAACTGGTTCCTCCACAGAGTTATTATAGCTTTTGAAAGAAGGATTACTAACTATAACCCAAAGTCCATTCTCCCTCTTTTACAGAGTAGTAGAATTTTTAGCTGGACACATCCCTGTCTGGATGAAAGACTACGTTTCCCAGGCTCTGTTGCAGCTGGATAAATACCATCTGATTAATGGGATAAAAGGCAAGTTGCATGTACAATATCCAGGCCACCACTCCTAAAGGGAAGGAACATGGCTCCAATGTTCTCTCCTCTTGTAGGATGCGAGGCTGGTGAAATGGTAGCCATGCAGACCATGACGGGGACAGCCCATGCGCTCGTGGCGTGGTACGCAGGTAGAAGAGGACTTGGCCAGCAACCCAGAGTCCCCTTGCCAGCCCCAGACCACCTCTTCAGCCTTTTGTGAGCAACAGAAGGGTGTTTAAGCCCCTATTATTCCGAGTACTCTCTAAAACTTTTTATTGTGGTAAAATACGCATAACATAAAATTTACCATTTTCAGCATTATTAAACGTATACGTCAGTGGCATTAAACTCATTCACACTGTTGTGCAACTATCACCACTATCCATTTCCAGAACTTTTCATCAACCCAGACAGAAACTCTGTGCCTATGAAACACTAACTCCACATTGCCCCCAAGCGCGCAGCCCCCGAGAACCACTGTTTTACTTTCTGTCTCCATGAATTTGACTACTGCAGGTACTTCATGTAAGTGGAATCACACAATGTTTGTCCTTTTGTGTCTGGCTTACTTCACTTAGCCTCGTGTTCAAGCCTCATCCCTGTTGCAGTATGCGTCAGAGCTTCATTCCTTCTGAAGGGTGAATAGTATTCCACCGTACACACAGACCAGCCCGTATTGGCCCATTCGTCTGTTGATGGACATCTGGGTTGTTGCCACCTCTTCGCTCTTGTGAGTCAGGCTGCTATGAACATTGGTGTGCAGGGTATTTCAGGTCTTTTGTTAAATCAGTGGAACCAATGTACCAACCAATCCCAGTCTTAACAAATGCACACAAGTGTTGTCACAGTGACTGGATATATGTCCTCTCCCCATTCTTTTTCAGGAGAGTAGGTCAAACGGTGTGATGAAGGAGTTCAGTGTGAAACCAGGACTGTGCCAGAGCTGGTGAAATCTTCGGCAAATTTGTGAGCTGGTTGGGAGGTCAAGGTCGGTGAAGGTCAGCCACAGCGGGGGGTATGTACATCACGGTGATTGGCAAACAGTTCGAATCAGGGCTTTTGGGTTTCTGAGAAAGTGGATTGTCAAACACTCAGCAGCACCCAACTGGGGGTCCAGCCCTTACTGCCCACAAGACCGTAGGGAAGTTTGCGTAAACATTAGCTCTGCTGCTTGTGGAAGTGAATTGTTGAGCGTGAAGTTTATGGAGGGGACGTTTATTTGTGTATGGATGCGTGTCTGTGTGTATCCTTTCTGGAAACTGCTTAAGGTAACGACCGAGAGGACAGTAGTTAGACATGCCAGAAGGTGGGGCTTCGGAAAGCGCGTGCTTCTCCATGCTCTAGTCCTTGCAGAGGCACCCCCAGGAGCTCTGTGTTGGCAGCTCTGCCCCCCCC
>NW_027528417.1:4962789-4963204 GCF_008692635.1 Crocuta crocuta
AGAGGTAGAAGCCCCGGCTGACTGTGGTGGACAGCGAGCGCAAGCAAGCATACATCGTGGTTGTTAAGCCACTGAGATGTTGGAGTTGTTTGCTCAGCATCATAAGCTAGATTTTCCTGACCGATAAGCCTCCAAGTGGATGTGTCGCATGTGTTAGGAAAGCATACTGGGCTGCATATAGATAGCATCTAAATCTGTGGGATTAGATGAGGTCACCAAGGGAATGTGTGTGTGTACATATATATATATATATATATATACATATAAGCACATATATACATAATATAAACATGTGCATATGTTATATTTTTATATATTGTATATTATATTATATATTTATTTTATAATATATTTTATATGTTTTATATTTTATATATTATATATATATTTATAATATATATAAATCCAAAGGATG
>NW_027528417.1:4963282-4979886 GCF_008692635.1 Crocuta crocuta
GGTGTCTGTGCCTGGCAGGAGGGAGGCACACATTTATCAGACACGAGTGAGAGTGGCACCAGCCAGATAGGGGTGGGGGGCGCTGCTGAGCTGTGGGGCTCACAGCTGAATGGGGGGGGGGAGAGGAGGTGAGGAGGGCGGCGAGAGCTAGAGACCTGCAGTCCACACAACTCTCCAAAGTGTCGGCTGCAGAGAGAATGGGAGAATGGCAGCACCTGCAGGGAAGGGGGCTTTGGAGACGGTCTTTTCCTTTAAGATAGAAGGAACAAGAAGATGCCTGTGTGATAGTGACAAGGTCGCAGAGGAGAGGGGAGAGGTGCCAGAGCTGTTGAGCCCTGCGATAGGGAATAGGGTGTCGGGGGGAAGGATAGAGCAGGGCAGCTGAGGCAGAGAGCTCAGGCCACGGGGTGGGGAAGCCTGCAGAGCTCTCCCGGCGGCTTCTGCCATCCCCACGCATTAGGAGGCAGGTGCTGGTGGAAGGCAGGGAAGGGAGGAGCTGGGGTGTGGAGGGATGAAAGAGCCAGCAAAAAGGAGAGCTGTTGAATAAGGTCCAGACTGAAGCGGGGCCCTGAGTGGGAAGAAGGCTGCCCTTTGGGCCGTGAGAGTCCGTGCACAAGGCGCCCGTACCTGCTGCCTTTCCTCCAGCCGCTCCCTGGGTGTAGCGGCCTCAGAGGGAGGAAGATGCAAGGTCTTGGCTGCCGGCTGCCCAGCCCAGCCTCAGGAGAACAGGGTTTCAGAAGGACAAATGCCAAGAGCAGAGGCTGAGGCTAGAACGCCATGTACCAGTCAGCCAGCCAGTCAGGCAGCATTCGTTTTATTTACTCAGCCCAGGCACTGAGTGATTGCTGAGAATATTAAAATCCTGTCTTCCCTACTGGACTACGAAAGGCACCCTGGAGCCAGCCAGATCCTTGGTAAAACTCATCCACATGGCTAATTCCATCCCCTGCTTTTATCTTTTAATACACTCTGCCATTGGTTTTTGCCCTTCTTTTGTACTGTTCATTAATAGACACTTTTTCCCTAAGGATATTCCCTCATATTATATATGTAGTTATAATGTATCTACATTTCTTAGAAAATGTTACATCGATGACAGATAATAGTGTGTATCAAGTCAGGATCGGCTTGGTTGTGCTGCAGCAACAACAACCCCAATCTCAGTATCTTAAAGCAACAGAGATTAATTTCCTACTGGCTCGCATGTCCATCGTGGGTCATTATGGATGTGGGAAGGGTCTGCTCATAGTCATTCAGGGAGCAAAGGCTGATGGAAGTGTCGCTATCTTGAACATTGGTCATCACACCACAGGGAAAAGAGGGTTCTGGAGGACCTGGCCTTGGCAACTAAATGCCACCTCATTACAGCTTATTGGGTAGAGTTAGTCATGTCCTCAAGCAACTATGGGGCCAGGGATGCAACCTCATCATATTCATGGGGGGAGGTGAACCAGAAGAATCTGGGAAACAGCAAACAAAATACTCGGTGTGTGTAGGCAAGGCCAGATAAGGGGTATGTCTGGTTGAAGTTTACTTGTGTTGCTCTTGGTGCAAACTTCCACCAGGGAGACAAATCTGTAGTGACAAGTGCTCTGGAAGGGAGTCATTGTCCCTCTGAAAGGTGCTTGCATCGAGTTGGCATGAGCAAAGAGAAATCTACAACCTGGCTTTAGCTCTACAAGGTAGAATTTCCCCCCCAATTAAAATAAAGAATGTTCTAGACCCCTACTTCAGTCAATCGTGGATATCCTGTTACCTCATATAATCCCTAGAGCATCTCATTCAGGAATCACCTCGAAACTCTTCCACGGAAGTTCTCTGGCTGGGGGTGGGGGGCACAGTGGGGAGAGAGTAAAGCATGAGCTGGGAGAGAGTTGGAGGGCCAGGGAAGGGTTAAGTGAGAGCATTCTTGAGGTTCCCAGACTTCAGCATTTCCAGGAGACTCTGGATAGGTGGGGTGTCAATGACAGCCACGGGACACTTTCCTTTCTTTCTGTGTGAGATGATATTAACAACGATGGTATTCTGTTTTCCCTATTCTAAGATGATTCCCCAAATATGGTGAGACAGACAAAGCGCTCTCCTTCCCACTCTGACCTCCACCCCCAGCTTGAGGCATTCTGCTTCCCTGCCACATTAGTGTAAGAATGTGTGAACTGCAAGTGCCCTAGTGAGTGTCTTTCCCTTCTCTCCATGAGTGGGAGGAGCTGCTGAAGATGTTAATTCACACACATCAAAGATGCACACTCATTTGGCTGTGGAAAAGAGAACAATGGAATGCACAGAGCTGTAGGCTAATCAATTAACTTAGACTCTTTGCAGAGAGGTTTGAAAGAATAAAAAAAAAAATTAGCAGGCTAGCGAAAGCCCTCTTAGCTTCCAAAGCTCTAATTCCTTTCTCCGCCATAATGATGAGGGACATGTTGACGGAGGAGGATGTACCAGAGTCTGCAGACTCCCAGGGCTGGGGTGTGAAAGCTCCAGGTGGTCCACAGGCGGAGCTTTCCACGCCTCGCACTGGTGAGAGTTCTAGTTTAGGTCTTCCGCCTTTCTATTTGGAAGTTTACTGTTATGTTGTTGTCATTGTTTCTGGTGGGGTGGTACTTTTTTTTTTAAAGCTTATTTATTTATTTTTGAGAGAGGGAGAGAGTGGGAGAGAATGAGCAGGGCAGAGAGAGAGAGGGAGACAGAGAATCCCAAGCAGGCTCCGCACTATCAGTGCAGAGCCCAAGATGGGGCTCGAACTCATGAACTGTGAGATCGTGACCTGAGCCAAAATCAAAAGTTGGACACTTAACAGACAGAGCCACCCAGGAGCCCCTCAAGGTTTGAGGCTGCTTACACAGTAGATAATTGAACTTGAATCTGAATGGACGCTTTGGCACTTACAGCCAAGTGATGTCCCAGGTCTGGTTCCCCGGAAGCAGACTTCCAGATGAGGCTTTACATGCAAGTGTTTCCTTGGGAAATGCTCCCAGGAAGGGCCAGTAGGGAAGGGACGTGGGACCAGGCGGGGGTGAAATGTGCAGCATTAAATGACATCCCATGGAGGAAGGCTCCCACTTGGCTCAGTTCCGAGTTCTGGCCTCAGGGTCAGTCATACCTCAGAGTTCCCTACCAGAGGCAAGGTCACAGAACATTTATACTCCTGCACCCAACAGTCCCAGCCTAAGTGTCCCCCCAGAAGACCTAAATTCCCAGGCACCAGAGACATTCCTACAGGTGGACTCTGGCAGTGTGAGTGCAAGGGTCCCCCACAGTGACACAGGGGCTGGCTATTGCATAGTGGACAGGCATGGACTATGTCTGCTGCACATGACCTCAAGCAATCCACTTAGGTCCATGAGACCCACCTGCAATTAAATGGGGTTAATAATGTGCCTTCTTCACAGGATTGGCATAAGGTTAAATGAGATGGTACATAAATGAAAAGCATCTAGGCTACTGCTCAGATATGGGAAACACTCAGTGAAAAATATTATGATTGTGCTGAATGATGGCACGAACTTAAATTCTAGGTCTGTGGCCTAGTAGGTTGACCCTAGAATGGGGATGGCAGATGTGAGCTCCCTCCCTTCTCCAGCCCTCATGGAAGATGTATTCATCAATGGCAGTATCTCTCCCTTGAGCCAGCATGTTGCCTCCATCTCCTTACCACGGCTGGAATCCTGCCCAGCAGCCGTCACCAACCTACCTGAGCTGGGTGGGAGATGCAACCATTTGCCAGCTCTGAAGTAGACGGGACAAAAGTCATGCCTCACTTGGCCCCTGGGGGTGCAAAAACGGCCAGAGCCACCACCCGCTCTCTGTCCCACACCAGCCTCCTTCCTTGGCCATTGATCAGTCCGAGTGTCTGTCTGCCGGCCGACAGCCACCAGCCCACACCTCGGCCACTCTCCTTTCTTCTCCTCTCCATCCTGAATACCAAGCATTGAGATGCTGCACTTTCTCAACCCTGCGAGAGAGTTTCCCAATGAACTAAAGCCCGTGTGGCAGAGACCCTATCTTAGTAAGCACTGTAAGGATATAATGACGACAGGATGTGGCCCCTGCCCACCTGGAAGGCAGGTTTGCTGACCAAAGACCTCACTCCTGTACCACAGAGGCCAGTCAGCAAATGATGCTCATGGAATTCTCTGGGCCTATCATGTTCCTGGTTATTCAAAAGAATCCTGCCCTTCAGCAGAGGCTGGATGAGAAGGGCCGCTGTGTGCCATGACATTATGAAATTTTCTGTGGACTACGGGACAATGTAAGGTGCTGTCCTTGAGACAGACCTGCCTCACCCCTTTCCAAATGGGAAAGTGTTTTTGAACTTGCTCTGTTTGTATTTCATTACTGTGCGTAGGGTATATGAGTGAAAGGGAAATCCACTGCTAGAATCCTTAGGTTACACAGCTCTGGGGAGAAACACTGGGCTTGACTGCTTTCGAGCCCAGAGAGTGGTAGATATTACTGGAAATCCTGGACTCTGAGAACAGTGGGGAGTGGAATCACCCCCAGCTATACTCAGTTGGCCATGACTTTTTCCCTCGTTGGCAAGTGGCAAGGAGGTACATGTTGGTGCATCTGTGCCCTTCGGTCATGGTAAATGGAAGGTCCTTTGGAAGTGTCATGTGGGAGAATGGGGTGTGAGACTGGCAGGCAAAGGGGTGGACCACACTGGGCAGGTTTCCTGGTCTGGACCCCGTGGGACAATTCTAATGAAACCATCCTGCCCACGGAACAAAATGAATCAATCAGCTCTCAAGAATTTGAGGCAAGAGACACTGACTTTGTCATTGGTGGCTGTCATGTAGTCGGACTGGTGTGGCCTCATTATAGGGCCTGGGCAAGGTGAGCCAGACCAGCAGAAAGCAGGAGCGGGTGAGAGGGCCAGCTGTCTCTTCAGTGCCTTTTCCTCCCTGGCCCTGGGCTTCCACTGCTGTTTTCCCCTGGCGGCTCCTCCCCTTGCCATTAACTTCCCCTCCCTGCCCTGGGAGAGGGCTTCTGCTGCTGGTGACCCCTGACTTCGGCTCTAGGCAAACCCCTGATCTTCCCAGCCTTGTCTACCCAGTCCACCAAAGGCATTTCCAGAAAGACTTCAAGCTCCCGGCCACAGGGTGCATTCATCCTGGCCTTCCTTGTCGCGACCGTCCAGGGTCTGGCTCATAGCAGGAGCTCTGTGGTTGATGAATACACCATGTGACTCTCAGGCCACATCATTCTTCCTGTACATCTGCTGCCACCTGACCAAGGCCCAGAGCAGTCACTGCCTGAGTCATCCCAAGCAATCTTGTGTTAAAACAGTGGATGGCAGAGGTGCGGAGGAATTTACTCCACAGTCTGCTGTGAACTCCAGCCTCTGTTGTGTGTGTGTGATGACATATGCCATCTTTTAAAGCCTGTAGACCCCTAGGGTCCTTAGGTACAAATGAAAAGCTTTAGGGTTAGTGTATCTAACAAGCTCTTGGGTGTGTAAGAAGTGGCTTAGTGACCATTAGAACCAGAACCACTCAGTGAGAGGTGAGGACCAGGAGCCTCAGACGACCCAGGAGCTTGATGGAAAAGCTTGCTCTCAGGTTTTCCCAGACCTACTGGATCAGAATCCACATTTTAATGTCCACATCCCTCTCCCCACCTTGTAGTATTTGGAAACATATTCAGCTTCATCAACAGAAGATTTCTATAGTTCCACATACTTTTTTGGATTGAAAGTCGGACTTGGTAAGCATATGTGTTAATGATAGAAGGGTGCCAGATGGCAGTTCAGAGTGTGAGCCTGACTGATCTCACTGCGTTACCCAGACGGTCTCCTAACCTCCCCGAGACTCAATTTCCTCATCTGCAAAATGAGAATAATAATAGCAATTGACTCGAGAAGCCTGCTGTGGACATTGAGAATCTGCACCTAGGAAGTGTGGGGCCAAGTCCTCACTACACGTGAGTTATTATTATTTAGCCTCAGAAAAAGAACAACCATTTCTTGGGTATTTACTGTGTGTTAAATACTGGGCTATGCACTTCAAACCACACTGGGAGATTTTTTTTCATCCTACCAAAGAGGAGACAGAAGGTCAGAGTGGGTGAGGAGCTTGGGTTGAGATCTTGGCTCCCCAAGGCGGCAGAGCTTTCATTAAGCCACATTTCCTCCTGAGAGCTGGGGCAGAAAGTTGAGATGCCAAGCAAGCAGAGCACACAGTTTCTGTGGGTTGTAATAGTAACATAATGTCACACAAAGTAACCCAAGAGTTGCCTGTGGGGTTTGCCTTGGCTACGAATTGTCTTTGCCAGTGTGCATTTTTCTAGTTGCTTTCTGTTTCCTCCACCCATGTGCAGCGCCTTGAGCAGTGCAGTGCCTGGCACTTTGTAAACAGTCAATTGTATGCAATAAATATTGGCCATTATTTGGAGGAGTTTGTATAATCTTTATTCCAATCCATTTTCAGCCTCCTGCGTTCCAAATATCTTCTCTCAGTCTGTGGTGTGTCTTTGCATTCCTTACATGGTGTGTATTGCATGAAAGCCTTTAAATTTGAATATCGCCAGATTTAGCAGTCTTTTTCGTTAAGGTTTATGCTTTGCATAAGACATTTTTTCTTACTCCCTGGTCATAAGGATCTTCTCCTGTGTTATGTTACGGTTTAAAATTTTGCTCCTGCCATGTAAGTCATCTTTGAACTTCTCCATGCTGCTCTCCGTCCCACCCCACCCTCAGCCGTCCTTTGAAATGTGCTCGGTACATGTCCTTGCATACGTATATAGCCTTGCGAAACAGGCAGGACGGCCGTGCATTGGTTTTTAATTTACATAATGGAATTTTGCTGTAAATCTCATCCCAGTTTGACTTTTCTCACTCTGCGCGCTGCTCTGCAGATGTCTGTTTTGCTTCGGAGCGCTGAATGTGAGTCTAAAGAACGCATTGCCACGGTTTCTGTATTTCCCTCGTGCAAGGCACCAGCCGGCATCCGGCTCCCCGGCATAAAAACACCACAGTAAACCCACCCGGCATTTTGTGAGAATTGCCATGGGACTTATGCGACCAGGGGCGGCGTTGTGGGGTGATGGAGACAGGGGATTCTGGATTTTGCTGAGCGCTGCCTGAGGGCTGTCCAGAGAGGTGGCTCCAGTTTCTAGCTCCCAGCACCATATGGGTCCCACGGCACCAGCTTTCAAACAATTGCCTCCACGGTGAGTGTAAGAAGACACGTGGTCTGAATTTGAATTCCTCTGATTGCTGCTGACCTGGAGATTCTCTTCCCATACTTGCTGGCCGTCTGGCCTCCCCTTCTGTGCATTACCTGATACTGATGACCATTTTCTATTCATTCCCTCTTTAAAAAAAAAAGTTTTATCTATTTATTTTGAGAGGGAGAGGAGCAGACAAAGAGGGAGAGAGAAAGAATCCCAAACAAGATTCCCGCTGTCGGTGTGGAGCCCCTTGTAGGGCTCCAACTCACAGACCGTGAGATCATGACCTGAGCTTAGGACGCTTAATTGACCGAACTGCCCAGATGCTCCTATTTATTTCCTCTTGAAATTGTGGTTGTTGTTGATTTGTAGTAGACTTCGTATATTTGAGAGTCTGGATAGTTACACTTGGACACAAGTCTGCAAATACTTTCTCACAGTTCATCATTAGCCTAATAATTCTCTCCTGGGTCCTTTGCTTAACTAGACATGAAGCATTTTATATATAATCAAAAACATTAGCTGAGCACATATTGCTCCAACCCTCGGGTTGCCTCCTCTGGAGCAGACCCTGAGTCAAAGGTATTGGTGTGAAGTAGTTACTTTGGGCAGTGAAGACCATGCCTGCAGGGGAGCGGGGGTGTGACCGGGAAAGGGAAGGCAGCCAGTAAAGGGTGTGCTATCTAGCAAGGAGCCACCCAGGGGAGGTGAACTTCAACTTGCCACTCAGTCATTCTACCCCAAAGGCAAGGGAACTGAGGTGTTTATACAGTTCCTGTTGGCCATTGGTTGGGGGGGGGGGGGAGNTGAGGTGCTCGCAGCCCCCCAACCCCACCAGGCATGCACTGAAAGAGCGAGGGGACATGGGCAGGGCACCCGCAGGGCCCACTGCTGCGCTGTACGTACATCACCCCTAAACCAAGGATCGACAGAAAACAGAACACAAAACAAAACAAAGAAACAGAAACTCTCATAAGCAGGCATGATTATGCCCATTGTTAAGGCATGGAATCATGGATAGGAAAGTAAACTGCCTGACGTTCACAGCAGAGATGTGATTCAAATCAATTCAAATAAATCAATTCAAATAAAGAATGCTCATCGGAATTGGGGTGCTTGGGGGGGCTCAGCCAGTTAAGTGTCCAACTCTTGATTTTGGCTCAGGTCATGATGTCATGTCTGTGGGATTGACCCCCACGTTGAACTCTGTGCTGATAGCGTGGAGCCAGCTTGGGATTCTCTCTCTCTGCACCTCCCCTGTTCATTGTCTCTCTCAAAATAAATAAATAACCTTAAAAATAAAAGAATGCTCATCAGAATTGCCTGGGAGAGTTTGTATAAGGCAGGTTCTGGGTCTGGGGGAGGCTCAGCGACTTACATTTTTAACAAGTGTCTGACACAGGCCTTTGTATTAATTATTTTTTTCTGTTAACAAATTACCTCAATACTTTGCAGGTGAAAACAACAAAATATCTGTCACAGTTTCTGAGGGTCAGGAATCCAGAGTGGCTTAGCCAGGTGGTTCTGACTCTGGGTTTCTCCCAAAATTGCACTCAACATGTCATTCACTTTCAAGTTCACTCATGTAATCCTCACTGACTATTGGTCATGGAACTGTTCAGTGTCTTGACTGGTAGTGAATATACCTAAACTAGTGATAAAAATGTATAGAGTTCACACACACACACACACACACACACACACACACACACAGTACAAGTAAATGGGAAATCCGAGTGAGATCTGTGGTGGATTGTATCAATGCCAACATCTTGGTTGTGATGTGGTGCTAATAGTCTTGCAAGATGTTATCACTGAGGGGACCCGGGTAAAAGGCATGCCAGGTCTACCTGTACTGTTTCTTACAACTGCATATGGATTTACAATGGTCCCAGAATAAAAAGTTTAAATAAAAAAAGACTAGGCAAGGGGTGCCTGCGTGGGCCAGTTGGTTAAGTGTCCGACTTCAGCTCAGGTCATGATCTCGCGGTCCGTGAGTTCGAGCCCCATGTCAGGCTCTGCGCCGACAGCTCGGAGCCTGGAGCCAGCTTCAGATTCTGTGTCTCCCTCTCTCTCTGCCCCTCCCCTGCTCCCACTCTGTCTCTCTCTCAAAAATAAAATAAAGACATAAAAAAAATTTTTAAAAAGGCTAGGCAAGAATATTCATAGCAGCTTTATTCATAATCGCCTTGAACTTAAAACCACCTCAAGGCCCATAAAACCAAAGAATGGATCAATGAATGAAGGTATGTTCACACAGTGGAACAGTATAAAACAATGAACATGAATGGAGTGCAACTATATGCAGCATGAATGAATCGCACAGGTATAGAGTTGAATGACTGGAGCCAGACACACAGCATGGGTCCATTTACGTAAATGCCACACGGAGCATACACGTCTGTGCTATTAGAAGGCAGGAGAGCAGTCACACTGTGGGCGAGCACTGGCACAAGTCCACAGGAAGGGGCTTCTGGGGCCCCAACAACCTCCCCCTCTGTGATCTGGGTGCTACTTCCCTGGGTGTGTCGTTTGGGGAAACTCCTGGAGCTGTATGTATATGGTGCGTGCACTTTTCTGTATGGGTGCATCAATAAAAGATTTTAAAAGACCTAATATATATTATATCAATACCTAGTATTAATCAAGGGCTGCATGTCAGGCCCTTTCCCCACCACTTCATGTGCATGGTGTCACTTAAGTTTTTGAGGAAGTTCCTATTATCCGCATTGCACAGATGAGCAAACTGAGGCTAAAGGAAGCCGTTTTCTAGGGTCGCCCAGCTGCCCTGTGAGGGACTGGGAAGTCATCAATGCCCTCAATCACCTTGGGGCTCATAGACAAGGCCAAGTCATTAGCAACGTCGCTGAAAATAGGCCCGTTCCCTCGGCAGCAAATGAGTGTCCTTGTAACATCAAACACGGTCCTTTGCCCACATGAGGGGGGGACTTCCTAAGAGAACACTGGTGACATTCAAGCACTTTGTCTTTTACTGAAAGCCAGGGCAGGCCCAGGGCAGGGGATGAACCGCTAACTGCTAACCACCATAATTGAGTAGGGAGGCCTCAGTCTGAAGCACCAGGCTCGTAGTTGACCATGGAAGTGTGAAAATGACCATGATTAACGAACCTGCGGAGAGTGTTTTCCTGTTAATGACATTCTTTTATGTTTCAGAGGGAGTGCACGTGGTGATTGCAAATCAGCCGGTGGGCACACCCGTGTGATTTTTTTCTTTCACCGTTTCCCTTTCCTGTCCCGGGGCCCCATGCTGCCTGCTGGGGGAAAGCTCAAGTGTTAGTCAATCTGGGGCTTCCTCTCTTTCCTCTTGTTCCTGGGGAGGGTGACAGGGGTGACGGTATGTGGTGCCCAAGCCTTGGTGGTGGTAAGGGGCAGGGGGGCGTGTGGTTCCTTATTGTCATCTGTCCACACTGGTATCCCTGGGATGCCACCTTCCTGATGTGACAATGTGTGCTGACCTTGCACCACACTGGCATCTGCCGGGATGGTCTTGTTTCTCTGCAGCCTACAGTCCTCCTCTGATCTGCTGCTATGTCATGGCCACAAGTCTTTGCCGCAAGTTCCTCTTGTCACTTCCTTCAATGCCTTCTCGGAGGGAATAGACCATACTGTACCGACCATACTGGACGCCATTGATGTCCTACCCAGAACCCTTTCTCTGGGCACCCATTCCCCCGAGGGCTTGAGCATTGCAAGCTAAGACTTCACAGCTGCCTTCCTCAAGAATCGCCCTTGGCCAGTGGGTGACTCCTCACTGGGTCAGGTCTTCCTCCCCAGGGCAGCCTGGACTGATTGATGATGGTGCACAGAAGACCACCCTCTGCCTTCAAGGTGGTAGAATGTTCTTCCCCCTGACACCAACCACCAGTCCGTCTTTTCCAACACTGATTCTGCAATTCTCCTACACCAACTGTGTGTGCAACAATTCAGTTCACTTCTGGCACTAACCATCCAGAGTTAACATCAAACTGCATGGGCTTTAAGAGTTCATTCCCACGGGATTGCCCTTACTTTGGATGCCTACTACAGACGTGTTGCCCAGACCACTCCTACTTCTGCCTGGCCTATTACACATTTAGGGGCTCCCACAACTCCCTCAGATTCAGTCATTTGCTAGAATAGTCATTCTAGAAAGTTCTAGAGAGTGCTTTACTTACTATTACTGATTTATTATGAAAGGCACAGCTCAGGAACAGTCAAACAGAAGAGATACACAGGGCAGGGAATGAGGGGGAGGGCAGTTAAGCGCTATGGTGCTCCCATGGCCCCTCCGGGCCAATGCCCTTCCAGGACCTTGACATTCAGTAGCCTGGAAGCTCTCCACCCACCACTGCACAGTTTTTATGGAGATTTTAGTACATGATTAAGTAATTGATCTTTGGTGACTTAACTTCATCTCCAGCTCCTTTCTCATCCCGGGAGATGAGGGGGTGGGGAGGTCCCAACCCTCTAATCACAGCTTGGTCTTTCTGGCCACCAGCCCTATCTTGAAGCTACCTAGGGGTCCCAGTCACAGTCATCTCACTGGTATACAAAAAGACACTCCTATCATTCTGGGGATTTCAAGGAGGCCAGAAGCTCTCTTCCAGGAACAGGGACAGAGATCAAATATATATCCCTGTGTTATACCAAGATGGCCCCAATTCCAAGGTATAATCATACTTCAGAACTCCCTGTGGGACCACATCCTGGCTTTGCTCTTTCTTCTGTCCCCTCTTAATCCCCTCACTTTCTTATAGGTTTTTCCTAGGGCCTGCCCTGGAAGTATGACTTCTATAACAATTCCCCTCTTAGTCTCTGCCTCTGGTAACCTGACCTGAGACACGGCTCTGACCCATGAGTGCAGGCAATGCAGGGAACTCTCAGGCTAGGAGTCCTCACTGCACACATTTCAACCATTTCTCCTCTGCATCTTCCTCACCAGGCTACTACTGTGTGCGTGTGTGTGTGTGTGTGTGTGTGTGTGTGTGTGTGTGTGTGTGGCAGGGGGCAGTGGTTTCCGTGAAGCTTAGGACTGAGCCATAGACTCCCTGGTCTCTCAAATCCCTACAGCTTTCCAACAGCTTCTATTGGTTAGGATTCCCCAAAGCTCAGGTAAGAACATCTAACACACACCAGCTTAAATGATTTCTCTGTTGCTCATCTGGATGTCCAGAATATGGGCACACTTCAGGGTTGTCATTTAAATCCCAGCTCTAATTTCTGGGATTCTCTTTGCTTTACTCTCTTCTACATATTGGTATTATCTTCTATAGGATGTAAGGCCCTGAATACTACAGCCATTCTATCTACAGCTTCCATTTGAGGGAAGACAGAGGTACAGAACTGATTCTGGAAGCTAATTCAGCAGAGTAAGGAAAAACTTCCCCCAAACCTGCTGACAAACGTTGCTTTGAATCTCAGTGCCATAAATCTGGCCATGTGCCCATTTCTGAACCAATCTGGCCCAGCCTTGGGCCCGGGGAGGGATGGCATCTGCTTCCTACCCCAACACGTGAGCTGTTTACGGAAGAGGAGTGCACAGACAACACCATCTCTCATTTGTAAATGAGAGACGGGAGAGCCTCGTGAAGGGCGGACCATCGACAGTGCTCACACATAACATTGTTGTCTTGTTGACCGGGATGGGGTTGGGCACAGGTGGCTTTCCTGGGAATTTCTCAGGCTCAATATCAGTAATTTCATACCGCTGAGCCAATATACCCAGGGTACTCTGCAGAATGGTTATAGAAGTTGATACCCTAAACTAATGGTTTGCGGGTTCTCATTTTTTCCCATCTTCACCAGCACTTGATACTTTCTATCTGTGAGAGACTCTCAATATTGTTTTAATATGTACTGTTTTGAATTCTGGTGAGATTACCCATTATATCATGTATAGTTAGCCAGTCTCTTTCTTCTCCGATGAATTATCTACTTACAGATTTGCAAATTTTTTGTGTATTTCATGCCATTCCCTACATATTCTAGATTGGAAGTCAACAAACATTTTCTATAAAGGGCTAGATATTAGCTTTCAGGCTCTAAGGGCTATACAGTCTGTCATAACTGCTCAACTCTGGTGTCGTAGCACAAAAGCAGCTACAGACAATACATAAATGGATGTGGCTGTGTTTCAACAAAACTTTATTTACAAAAACAGGCAGCCAGCTGCATTTGGTCCTGGGGGCTCACCAACCCTTATTCTAATATTAATCCCTTGGTTTTAGACAATGCAAATCTTCTCCAAGGCTTCACCCAGCTGTTAGTTTTGTCTAAAGTGTTATTTGTTTTTTAAAAGAGATCCTTAATTTTGATGTAGCGAAATTTATCCAATTATTATCTGAAGTTTGTGTTTCTGGGATTAAAACATCCCTTCTCATCCCAACAAGACAAATTGTTTATTCTGCTCCTTTCCTTGTGACTAACTCCTTATTTCCACTGGCTTTCACACCAAGCAAGCCCTTGGATCTGTTGGCTGTTACCATTCGTGGGTGATGTGAGAGGCCACTTAATTCCTCCCCTCTTGGTGAGCCATCTCCTCGCAGAGTGGCTGGACCATCATCCTTTCCCCGTGGGTCTGTAGCAGATGAAAACTTTAGTTGGGGTGGGGGTGGGGGAAGGCCTAACTCTCCAACCAAGTGCTGGTCCTCCGTGCTTGCCCTGTTCACCGGTCCCAGCTCTGCTGGTGTCCTTTCTGTCCCCCATGCCCCCACACCCAGGGCCTCTAGGCTCAGGGACTTTGAACAGGCTGTTCCCTCTTCCCACGGTGGGGCCTTCATCAGGCTTCACGTCTCACCTCACCTTTCAACTCATGGCGGATGCCTTATTTAAACACTGTCTCATTGACTCTTTCTCAACCCCATTGGAAATTTCTGCTCTGTTCGGGGCTGTCATGGAGAAAGCGTGACCACCGATTGGCCTGTGAGCTGAAGCTGGCTGATCTGAGGCTCCTCACCCCCTCTCCGTCCTTGGAATGTGGGCTCCACTTGCCTTCCTGCTCCCAGGGGCTGCTCCAGGGCCATGGCCGTGGGGTCGTGTTGCGCTGAGACCACCCTGACCGTGTATGTGACTGAACCAGCTCAGTCCTCTGTGTGAAGCCTTTAAGATGTGGTGTGTGCATCCGAGATCCACTCCTCTTGGTGCTGCTCAAGTCGAGCCTCACAGGTAAGTTCCTCTGCTTATAAAACCTGCTGCCTAGCACCCTTGAGTGGCTGGACTCTCTCCCCAGTCTCTCCCTGCCCTCTGAGTATGGAAGCCACTTTCAGCTTTCACCTGAGATGTTCTCCAGAAGCTTGTAAACCAACACACTTCCATCTGTGTGCCTGCTTACTGTCCCATTAGAATGTGAGTGGGGGGGGGCAGGGGGGTCCAACCACATTATTCACCAGTCACGGCCTCCCTGGTGTCTGACACACAGCAGGCCTGAAGACGTTTTCAGAAAAACAGAACAAATGAGCAAGTTTAATTGACTTTTCAGAGGCCATGGGTCATTAGATAGCCTAAGCATCGTCCAATAAATTCTCTGACAATGCGCAGAATTAGAATTAAGGTTTGTCCTTCAACCCACCCCCCACACTCTTTATCATTTATCATTTGATAAAGCATCTCAGTAGCTTGAGTGTATTTATCACACCTGCATTTATTCACAGTTCGGTACGAGAGCCCTGTTAACTCCCTTAAAATATCTGCTTGAATTTCATGGGGAAGTGAACGCCGCAGATTAAATATATGTTGTGTTAAGAAGCGTCCCGTTTCATCGCAGCCTGTGCACTGCTAGAAAGGCCTTCTGCATGTTAATTAAGATAGCTGGGGATTTTAAAGAGACTGCTTTCTCTCCCTTTAACTTTATAATGCATTCAAAGGATGGGGACTGAGGCAACTATTTGCAAAGCTGTGAAAACCAGGGTTGAGTCAGATGGCTCGGGGGTCCCAGTGAGCCGCGGGGATGGGCCAGGGCACCGTGTGCGTCAGTGGCAGACGGATCCTGTAAGCTGGCTCCAGGGCAGTGATGGATGCTGCAAGGGAGAAGGTGCTGACTTCTGGCTTCAGTGGGAACAGTGCCCTTGTGGCTAAGACTGGAAGTTCGCCCAGGGAACAGTGAAGCAAGAGGCAGGGCTGGGAAGTGACCAAATCGGAGAATCGAAGTGGCTGGATGAATTGGGAGACTGAGAATGTGGAAAAGCCTGACCTTCCTCCCAGAGGAACGTCAGCGGAGCCAGGGCAGTGTGGCAAGATCAGAGGCTGCCACAGATGCCTGCCCTGTGGGCAGTGAGATAGCAGCACCCTGGAGTCCCTGATGGGCCCGGATTCAGAGACCTCAGGATAATGCGAATAAAGCGTGGGTTGAACAGCTTCAGAGCTGGGTTAGAATCGTGGCTTAGCCTCTTGCTTCGACCAGCCACTCACTGAGCCTCAGTTTCCTTATCTATGCAGTGAGTGCGCTGCGGGATTCAAAGGGCCTCGTCCGGGTGGCGCATGGCAGGCCTGAAAAGTAGTGCCCTTACTGCTGTTGTGCAAGCACGTGTGCCCACTTCTTGCTGGCAGGGACTCAGGGCCCTGCTGATGGATCTGAACACCCTCTCACTGACTCTGTTTCTCAACCCCATTGGAAATTTCTGCTCTGTTCGGGGCTGTCATGGAGAAAGCGTGACCACCGATTGGCCTGTGAGCTGAAGCTGGCTGATCTGAGGCTCCTCACCCCCTCTCCGTCCTTGGAATGTGGGCTCCACTTGCCTTCCTGCTCCCAGGGGCTGCTCCAGGGCCATGGCCGTGGGGTCGTGTTGCGCTGAGACCACCCTGACGGTGTATGTGACTGAACCAGCTCAGTCCTCTGTGCGAAGCCGTTAAGACGCGGTGCGTGGGTCCGAGATCCACGCCTCTTGGTGCCGCTCTTGTTGACTGTTTGATGTGCCTTTCACCTGCCTTTCCTACAGCCCCAGCCCGTCTCTGTTGGAAATGCAGCTGGCCCTTTGGAGGGCAGAAAAGATGGCCGGGTGATCTGCGCAATCCCGGTAGGCTCTGCTTGGGAAAACACCCTCACGCAAATAGTTCCAGAACAATCCTGCTGTTTGTTGGGGGGAATCCCTGGCCCGCAGTATAGGAGTCAGGCAATATCAAAACAGGGGTGCAGCTGGGGTGATGCTGGAAGCAACCAGCAGCCGGCTGCCGAAACCAGGGCGGGGTGCCTCCCCCTCCGGGACACCTGGCCTGGGCTCGCCCTATGCGGTGTCCTTCCCGGCTCCGGCCAGCAGGGGGAGGCGCCTCTCGCTCTCCGCCCTTTGCACGCGCCTCCGGCCGGATCCGGCCTCCTCCGACTCCGCCTCCCGGGGGTCCCCCAGACTCGCCTCGGCCCGGGCTCCCTCCTCCTGGGGCGCTGGAGGCTGGCGGAGCCGAAGGGGGCGGCGGGGGGGCTGAAGGCGGGGCCGGACCTCTCC
>NW_027528417.1:4980086-4984486 GCF_008692635.1 Crocuta crocuta
ACCCGCGACCCACGCGCTGGCGGCCGTGGCCTCTCCGCTTCCTGGCTCCATCCCAGGCAGCACAGGCCTCCGGAGAGGCCCAGGCGGGCCACAGAAGGCGTCGAGGGACATCCCTCAGAGACGTGGCCTGTACCAGCGCTGGCACATCCCTCGAAAGGGTCATGCACCGCTCGGGGGCGACATGGCTCTCAGAGGTGACGCGCCCCGCAGCCGTGACACGGCCCACGGAGGTAACACGCCCCGCAGGGGTGACACAGCGACTGTCGCTCCACTTCAGGGGGCAGAACCAGGCCATGGCACGGCCCTGCGGCGACCCCCCCCACCGCCCCCTACCGCCTGGCTCTCAGAGGCCTGGGCCAGTCCAGCTCTGGTGCCCGCCCCAGGGTGCCCCCTGGTCCCGTGTAGGGGGACGGGCCTCTCAGCGCCTGCCCTGCCTCCTGCCGGCAGGAGGCTGTCACTTTACAGCCCCGCAGACAGACCAGAGTCAGCGGGAGCAGGAGTCACTTATGATTTATGAACAACGAACTAATTTAATCCTGGGTTTCTCTGGTGCCTCCCATTTAGTAATTTGTTCCATTTCTTAATGGCCCGGGTTCTTTATCAGGCTGTGACAGAGGAGAGCGGTGAGTCATCAGGCCAGGGATCTGAGGGGTGACCTATACACCCGGCCTGGGAGAGCAGGCCCTGCGAGCCGGGCCCTGGGGGTGGGGGCGGCTGTTGGCCCGGGCCCTGTCCCTGCACCCAGCCCTGGGCGGCCGCAGGCGGTGCGCAGGCGCGGGGGGGGCGGGGCGGGGGGAGACTAGGCCCCTCCATGAAGAGGGAAGGAGGGAAGGTGGTCTGGGAACCGAGGACAGGAGGGCGGAGGCTGAGACGGTGGCGGCAGGGGCGCCAGGGCGCGCTCTGCGGTGCCTCCCCCTGCCCCACCGAGTCTGACCCCGGAGGTCGGGGGGCGTGGGGGCTGCGCAGGCTGCTGGCTGTTCGGTCCGGAGGCCTGCGGGAGAGGGAGGGCGGGCGAGTCCTATGTGCATCCTTAGCGCACCCCACTGGCGTTTACGTGTGAAGCAATGGTCCCCGCACCCACTTTACAGAGGTCCCCCCACCTGGGACAGAGAAGTTAAATAAGAGAGTGAGTGACACGGCAGGTGCAGACGGAGCCTGTCTCCTCCCGCCTCCTCTCTGCCCGCTGCCTCAGGGCCCCTTGCCACAACCGACAGGTGAGGCTGCTCCTTCCCCGGGATAATGGCTCTTCTTCCACTGGCGGCCCAAAGGTCACAGGTGGTTGCCATGTCCATCACCCCCTTGGATTCTCCCTGGAGGCAGGTGGCCCAGAGGTCACAGGTGGTTGCCATGTCCATCACCCCCTTGGATTCTCCCTGGAGGCAGGTGGCCCAGAGGTCACAGGTGGTTGCCATGTCCATCACCCCCTTGGATTCTCCCTGGAGGCAGGTGGCCCAGAGGTCACAGGTGGTTGCCATGTCCATCACCCCCTTGGATTCTCCCTGGAGGCAGGTGGCCCAGAGGTCACAGGTGGTTGCCATGTCCATCACCCCCTTGGATTCTCCCTGGAGGCAGGTGGCCCAGAGGTCACAGGTGGTTGCCATGTCCATCACCCCCTTGGATTCTCCCTGGAGGCAGGTGGCCCAGAGGTCACAGGTGGTTGCCATGTCCATCACCCCCTTGGATTCTCCCTGGAGGCAGGTGGCCCAGAGGTCACAGGTGGTTGCCATGTCCATCACCCCCTTGGATTCTCCCTGGAGGCAGGTGGCCCAGAGGTCACAGGTGGTTGCCATGTCCATCACCCCCTTGGATTCTCCCTGGAGGCAGGTGGCCCAGAGGTCACAGGTGGTTGCCATGTCCATCACCCCCTTGGATTCTCCCTGGAGGCAGGTGGCCCAGAGGTCACAGGTGGTTGCCATGTCCATCACCCCCTTGGATTCTCCCTGGAGGCAGGTGGCCCAGAGGTCACAGGTGGTTGCCATGTCCATCACCCCCTTGGATTCTCCCTGGAGGCAGGTGGCCCAGAGGTCACAGGTGGTTGCCATGTCCATCACCCCCTTGGATTCTCCCTGGAGGCAGGTGGCCCAGAGGTCACAGGTGGTTGCCATGTCCATCACCCCCTTGGATTCTCCCTGGAGGCAGGTGGCCCAGAGGTCACAGGTGGTTGCCATGTCCATCACCCCCTTGGATTCTCCCTGGAGGCAGGTGGCCCAGAGGTCACAGGTGGTTGCCATGTCCATCACCCCCTTGGATTCTCCCTGGAGGCAGGTGGCCCAGAGGTCACAGGTGGTTGCCATGTCCATCACCCCCTTGGATTCTCCCTGGAGGCAGGTGGCCCAGAGGTCACAGGTGGTTGCCATGTCCATCACCCCCTTGGATTCTCCCTGGAGGCAGGTGGCCCAGAGGTCACAGGTGGTTGCCATGTCCATCACCCCCTTGGATTCTCCCTGGAGGCAGGTGGCCCAGAGGTCACAGGTGGTTGCCATGTCCATCACCCCCTTGGATTCTCCCTGGAGGCAGGTGGCCCAGAGGTCACAGGTGGTTGCCATGTCCATCACCCCCTTGGATTCTCCCTGGAGGCAGGTGGCCCAGAGGTCACAGGTGGTTGCCATGTCCATCACCCCCTTGGATTCTCCCTGGAGGCAGGTGGCCCAGAGGTCACAGGTGGTTGCCATGTCCATCACCCCCTTGGATTCTCCCTGGAGGCAGGTGGCCCAGAGGTCACAGGTGGTTGCCATGTCCATCACCCCCTTGGATTCTCCCTGGAGGCAGGTGGCCCAGAGGTCACAGGTGGTTGCCAAGTCCATCACCCCCTTAGATTCTCCCTGGAAGCAGGTGGGGACAGGGACGTTATGAGAGCTCAGTGCACAGCCAGAAGAGTGTGCCTGCTCTGAGTGTATGGCTCTCTGGAGGGTCATGTGGATGATTGTTCTAATCCCTTTTTGCCTGAAGAAAACGAGCTGAGAGAGGTTGAGTGGTGTTCCCAGGTCTGCTCATGCAGCCAGCACTGGAGGGTTGCTTTTCTCTCTTCCTTTATTTCTCTCTCTCTCTCTTTTCTTTCTCTCCTCCTCTTTTTCCTAGTGTGAAGTGAAAATTCAAACTTTTGTCTTTTTTTTTTTCATTTTGGAGGTCTTTATTACTGACACACAAGGTTCTATTAGTTGCAAGTGTAGAACGTGGTGGGTATACATTACTCAGTGCTCGTTACCGTTCGTGTCATCACCATCTGTCGCCACACAGAGTTAGGACAATACTATTGACCACATTCCCTCTGCTGTACTTTTCATCTCTGTGACTTACTTCTTTTCTTTTTTTTTTTTTAATGTTTATTTATTTTTGAGAGAGAGAGACAGAGTGCGAGTGGGGAGGGGAAGAGAGAGAGGGAGACACAGAATNAACCACCAGTTGGTTCTCTGTAGCTTGCATTTCTTGATGCCTGTGTTTTGAAATGGATTTTTTATTTAACGTTTTGATTTTGACTTCATTTGAGAGTGATACGATTTAATGGAAAACGGCAATGCTTTTATCATACTAACATCATTACCACAAGTGGTTATAGGAGAAAGGAAATCGGTACGAAAACTATTTGGAGGATGAGAATTCTGAAGTGTCTTAAGCAGACTTTGTTAAAAAAAAAAAAAAACTTGCAGGATAGGCTTCATGGTCAAGCCTAAAGTCTGCAGATTCGGAAAGGCTTGAGGAAGGCAAGTGGACTCAAATCACTTATTTTTTTGCAACATTTAATTTAGCATTCATTATTTACATCCCCACTTGGGAGTATTTTGGAGAAAATCAACAAAGCCTTTGCAAGAGCGACCTGAGCCTCTGCCTGCAAGTCTGTTTTTTTCCTTGTGAAATAACTTTTTTAATCCCCCGTTTCAGAAAGAGGAAACTATTTCTGTTAAGTGAGGGGAGGGGGTGTGCTGTGTACACTTGTCCTGTGCAAGAGCAGAGACCCCTCCGCGTAGGGAGGAGGTCTTTCCCTTGAGGCTGGGGCCTGGAGGTCTTCTCACTTCTCTGCACGCTTTCATTGGACCCCTGGGTGAGGGCAGAGGTTGGGGGTGCATTCGAAGGCCCCTTCCAGTCCCTGGAGAGCCGGATTTAGGACATTTACAACTCATTCTGCCTTTATCAAATTTCTCCTTCAAAGAGATGTGTGGGGACTTTCCCAACTGCCTTGGGAGCAGAAGGGACAAAAACCCCATCCATCAACCAGTATCCAGTGACCGAAACAGACTGTGTCTCTGTCTGGGAAGGGCCGGGCAGGCAGAGCCGGAAAGGCCATCCACCGGGCAGGGCAGGGCAGATGAATCCCCCAAAGCCGGAGGGCTGGACTGGCTGGGCTGCCCGGGGCTGCGCAGATGGGGGCACGCATGTGATCCAGTCCTGCTCCGGGTCCCGCA
>NW_027528417.1:4984599-5042177 GCF_008692635.1 Crocuta crocuta
GGATGGAAGGAGGAGCGTTCACGGTTGTCAGTGTCAAGCTAGACCTCCCACCGCGGTTCAGAACAGTCTGGTCCACCGGCTGCCTCTCTCCATCACACCCTGGCTTCCTGGCTCAGAGCTCGGGCTGGTGGCTCCCTCCAGGGATCCCAGCGCCGGAGGGGCCCCTCTCCTGCAGCCACAGCATACAGCAACAGCGTATTTGGGGGGCTCCCCGATGAGCTGCTCAGCTGATCTTGCTCTTTTAATGGAACTAGTTGCCAACTTCTAAAAAGTAGGGAATTTTACAGATATATCCAGACGTCCGGCTTCTCTTGAAAGCTGGCGACGACCTTGGCAACACTGAGCCTGAGTGCCCACCTGGGCATGGCCGAGTGTACCTCTAACAGCCACAGGCCTGTCTCTCCCATTTTCATACCCCATTCGCATGCCTGGCCTTTGGGGGCCCCTGAGTCAGGGCGCGCTGGCCGGACACCTACGTGGGTGACAGCATTCTGCTCCCTGGACTCCCTCCCTGGGCAGAGTGGGGCCNGTGTACTTCACAGGGGTTGTGGCCATTTATGGGCGTTGATTTAAACGGGGTCGGAATGTAATCACCTTTAGAAACAAATTTTCAGATGTGTTCTCGGCCTCCCTCACCCAAGGAAGGCTGATAGGATCCAGTGACCTATCCTGGTTTGAAGATGAAGAAAGCGAGTCTTGCAGTGGTTTTCCAGGGGCCGCTGTCACACACGCGAGGGTCACTGTCCACGCCAGGGGCCGGCCCTGCATCCCGATCCCTGGGCGCACCCCATCCCTAGGCGCAGGTGCAGCACACCCAGAACCCAGCGTACTCTCACAAGAGGGGTCACCCAGGCTGTGGCCCTGCGCTCAAAGGGCCAGGATCCCGGTTAGCACACGAGCTGCATGGCCACCCGCATTGAGTCACTCACCGCTGAGACAGCTCTGCTGGAGAGCGACTCGGACACTCGCCCTCACGCCCTGTGGAAGGCTGTCTACCTCAGGAGCCGCTCCTCTGCACGCCTGGACGTGGGCCAGGAATAAGAGGAAATGGATATGGACTTCCTTTCCAGTCTATTCAGCATCCTGGGGCCAGAACCAGGCCCCCCAGCTCTGGGTGGAGGCTCTGCTGGCCTAGATGACACTAGGGACGGGGGTGAGAGAGGCGTTCCCGAGGGCAGGCCCAAGGGAGTGAGGTGTGTGTGTGTGTGTGTGTGTGTGTGTGTGTGTGTGTGTGTGAGGTTGGGAGGCGGGACCCCCTCAGCAGGGCTGCGGGTGAGTTGTCTCCAGGCCGCGTGTGGATGGAGCGGTAGGGTCCCTGCCTGGGCGGTGCTGGTTGACCAGCTGTCTGATAGCGGGGAGCTCCATGTACTAGGAAAGTTCTGCAGGTTTTCCAGCACCGCCTCCGTAATTNAGTCTATTCAGCATCCTGGGGCCAGAACCAGGCCCCCCAGCTCTGGGTGGAGGCTCTGCTGGCCTAGATGACACTAGGGACGGGGGTGAGAGAGGCGTTCCCGAGGGCAGGCCCAAGGGAGTGAGGTGTGTGTGTGTGTGTGTGTGTGTGTGTGTGTGTGTGTGTGAGGTTGGGAGGCGGGACCCCCTCAGCAGGGCTGCGGGTGAGTTGTCTCCAGGCCGCGTGTGGATGGAGCGGTAGGGTCCCTGCCTGGGCGGTGCTGGTTGACCAGCTGTCTGATAGCGGGGAGCTCCATGTACTAGGAAAGTTCTGCAGGTTTTCCAGCACCGCCTCCGTAATTTTCGGGTTATAGGGCCCCCGGTAGCCCAGAACCTCTTCATAAAATGAAGTTAATATCTCCTGTTCTCCCTACCCATCCATTTCGTCCCGACCCCAACTGAGATGAAATTCACATTGCGAGGGTGTTTTGTGAGCGGTCAAGGGCTCTGCTAAGCGCTCTCTCCTGTACTTAGCGATCAGCATTTCAGCCTCAGACCTCTTTTGTGGAGTGATGGGAAGTGGTACCTCTTTCCAGGTCACTAGGTGGGCCGGAAGACTGGGACGGGCAAATCACGACTTTTGTATAAAGTAAATATACAGGGGCATCTGGTGCCTCCGTCGGTTAAGTGTCCAACTCTTGAGTTCGGCTCAGATCATGATCCCACGGTCGTGAGATTGAGCCCTGCATCAAGCTCCTCACTGACCTCAGAGCCTGCTTGGGATTCTCTCCCTCTGCCCTCCCCCACACATGTCTCTCTCTCTCTCTCTCTCTTTCTCTTTCTCAAATAAAATTTTAAAAAAATAAAACAAATTATAATGACTGTGTGGAATGCAAATGTCTATACATTTTAATGCTAAAACGGGAGCAAAGAGCTGCTATGCCCGTGGAGAGAATAAAGGCTGTTCTGTGCTGCTTTCCTACGGGACCCAGGGGACTTCAGCGTCGTGCCCCACCACTGAAGATGTTTTACTGGCGGATGTGAGGAGCACTGTTGTGTCGTGTGGTGGGGAGGCGCTGTGCTGCCTTCGTAGGAGGAGCAGCAGCTTTGAGGAGAGGGGTGGGGGAGGGGGGTGGACGGCAGCTTCCTTACCAGGCTACCTGGGAACACAGAGGTGCCGTAGGAAGAAAGCTTATGTCTGGCAGGAGGTGATCATGGGAGACTTCCTGGAGGAGGAGGTGAGATGTGAGGTGCCGAGGAACATACACTCAGAAGTACGAGCTTGGTCACTGGCAGGAGAATCAAATCCGGGTCAAGGGTTTGGACAGAGGGGATGTGGCCTGTGGCAGGGACCCTTGCTGGGGAATTTGAGATGCACACAATAGGTTTTGGAAATCCTGGAAATCATGGGAGCAGCAAAGTGACAGCGTCAAAGGGTTGCTCTAGGGTGATTAATTTCATGCTGGAGATGGATTTCAAGTTGTTGTCTTTTGCTTGGATGAGGGGCTCCTTTAAGGGGTTTCTCCTCCCGGCAGAGAAGAAAGTCATCTGACAGAACTAGTCTCTTAGCTCAAACACAGCCAACATTTTATAAGAATTTTTTTTCTTGCTGCTCAGATGAGGAATTGTGGCCTAGGGAGGTCAAGGGCCTTGCCTCATGTAGCCCAGCAAATCAGAGCCGATGTTGAACATGAGAGTCACAGACCACTGGGGAAGATAGGTCCCAGCAGATCCTTCAGAAAGGTGGGCACTACGTATGGTATTCCCATAAGGTATCGTGCTTTCTTTTTATGCACCAACCGTCCACAGGCGCCCTTGGCCCGTGGATTCCAAGGGCCGAGCAGCTCACCGCCCCCTTCCTCACTGTTCTTGACGTGATCTGGGCCCTTAAATCCTTCGGACCAGCACGACATCACATTTCAGGTGTTGCTGAAGAATGACATCCACCCCGCACCTGAGCGCATGTCTGGTCTTTCCTCCCAGAATGGAACTTGAAGTAGACTCTGCAGTCGCAGGTGTCTGGGCGGAGGAGAGAAAGCCCTTCTGCAGGGGACAAGTGGGCTCCAGGGGCCTGGGAGGGGAACGCTTTCAGAGAAGTTAGCACATCCACAGCAAGGGTAGCCTGGAGCCTTCTCCCCATTGACCTCCAGCCCAGGATGAGATCGGCTGGTAAGCGGGACCAGCTCTTCTCAAACCGCCTCACATGCAAGGTGCACAGTTATCACGCTAACGTGCAGAGGGGACTCGGTGGGGCCCAGTGGGGCTCGACGTCTGTGCAAGTGCCTGGGCGGCTCTGCGGACTGGAGTTTGTACAGTTGTTTTGGGCAACACCTTCCATTTACACTTTGCTAAAGGACGGTGGCATCCTCTGCAGTGGTCTAACCTGCATACCCACCGCCTGCAAGTTCCCTTGTAGACCTCGCCAACCATAACCGTCTCCATCCATTCCACGCGCGTCTACGGAGCCCTTCCATATGCCAGGTCCTGGGGTCCAGGTTGCCGGCTAGGGAGGTCCCAGGAGCTCAGGCCCCAGTATATGAGGGAGATGGGAAGGAGCAGCGAACAGGAGTGAAGGAGACGGTGAGGCCGAGGGAATGGCTCTCTTCTTCCTCCGGCCGTGTTGGCTGTGGGAGGAATATGTTGTCAAGATACCTCATCAGTTGGATGGAAGAGCTGAGTGCACAAGCGGGCGGTGGGGGGCAGGGGAGAGGTGAGCAAGGCACAGACAGGACCTCATGCTGAACCACCTGGTCACCATATGTGTCCTTCACTAACAAAGCCCTGTGGTGGTGACCAGCCGGGGCTGTCTCTACCGCTTTCCACCCTGGCTCTTCCGTGGCCCTGAGAACGAGGCTGTCGACATTCAGAGCCTGAGAGTAATCCAGCCTGCCTTCATCCTTCATTGCTTAGGTAAACCCCACAGGGAGCTGAGGGGCTCTGGACCCTCCTGCGGGCCACCTGGCTCAGGACTTCCGGGCTTCCTTGTTCTCTGTCCTGTCTTTGCGACTCCTCTGTTACCTTCACCTTTGTCTAGCCACCACGGAGCACGTTTCCTTCTAGATTCTTCTTCCAAAGCAACCACAAGCATGGCGGTTGCTTACAATAGGGAACCTTTATTAACCCTTCGTGGATGGTGAAGAGTTTTGCCAGACACTGCTCTTTTTTTTTTTAATTTTTTTAATGTTTTATTTATTTCTAGGAGAGAGAGAGACAGCGTGAGCAGGGGAGGGTCAGAGAGAGAGGGAGATACAGACTCAGAAACAGGCTCCAGGCTCTGAGCTGGCAGTCAGCACAGAGCCCGACGCGGGGCTCGAACCCACGAACGGCGAGATCATGACCTAAGCGAAAGTCGGACGCTTAACCGACTGAGCCACCCAGGCGCCCCGACGCTGCTCATTTTTAAGTGACCTAAACTCACGGACCAGTTATCCTGTCTTCAGCCGGCAACTTCTCACTAGCTGGTTTGTCCCATTGGCTCCGTGTGTGTGTCATGTCCGGCTCTGCACTGTCTCCATCCTGTCCGGGCTCCTCACCCCGGTCCTGAGAACACCCCTGATCCCAGTCGGCACGGGGCTTTAGAGTCTGCTGTCTGCCCAGATCCACTGTTTCTCGACGGAGACCCAGAGCCCGGAGAGACAGGGAGACCTGCCCTAGGCTCCTGGCTGTGGTCGGGGCTAGGACTGGAAGGCAGAATCCTCTCCAGTGGCCGTGCGGGGCGTGTGGGCGACGCTGGGCCCTCTGTCCCCTGCTTGCTGTGGACGCCCTCGGCAACGGCGAGGCGAGGTGAGCAGACATGCTGACCTGTACCGTTCTCTGCCCCAGCCCTCGGTCCCCGTGGTAATGCACACGTGCCCAGCCCATAAATATCTTATTTTGTGTTCCTGCCAGCCCCCTCTAATAGGGCTAATGCTTCCTGAGGAGTAGCCCCAAGCTGCATTAGTCGCAGATGTTTGATTGATTTAAAACAAAGAGCCTGACCACCAACCTCTCTCTATGGTTTCTCTTCCTGCCACTTTGCTTGCAGGGTTATCTCTAAAATGCAATTAAGGGGCTTAAAAGTACATTTTCAGGAAGATGCAGAATTGATGAGGGGAGCTGGCCCCTGCGGGTGCCTCCAGATTGTTCTAATTCCAGGGAAGGGAGCCGGACCCCGCCTGGCGCTGCATCCACACCCACCCAAGTCTGGGCTCTGCCGGGCTTTATCCGCCCCCAGCAGCCCCGGAGGAGGGAGGGAGGGAGGTGAGGCTGCGGGCCACGCTTGGGGGTTGGCTGCTATGAGCCTCCCAGGTGCCTCCCTGGGGGGTGGGGCACATCCAGGACCAAACCCATGGCCCCAGGGGGTGGGGCTCCTGCTTTCTAAGGGGGTCCAAGTGTCACACTAGCCATAGGGTCCAGGTAGGACACAGCGCTGATCCCCAGCACCCAGGTGTGTCACCCTAAAGCAGCTGCTCTCCCGAACGTGCCACTGATGTCCACACTGTATCTCTCAGGCACCCCTCAGCCACGAGGGCTCAGCTCCCTGGGGCTTCCAAACTGGGGAGCTCTCCAGCGAGAGGGTGAGAGAAACACAGGGCCGCTCGATGGCCCGACATTGTGCTAGGGGGCCCCTGCTGGCTGCAGCCTACCGTGCAGGGACCACAGGTGCAAAAGCAGACTCGTGGGGTCAAGTTCCCTCGGGGAGGGCTGGCAGCTCACAGCACGAGGGAGCAGAGAGAGGTGCTGGAGGGGCGTGGGCCAGGCAGCTCCACCAGGGGCCGAGACTGCTCCGATCAGAGCTGCCACAGCACTCTGGGAAAACGGGGAAGCAGAAAATGGTATTTACCAGAATGTCTTTTAAGGAAAGGCCTGCCCAGATGGGAGGAAGGGTCTGAGATGGCGAGTGTGTGGGCTGGAGAACACCCAAGGGCCGCCGCAGGTCACAGGAGAACATTGTGGAAGGGCATCTGCTTTGCCAAGTGGTGTGTCGAGTTGGGAGCTGTCCTGATTTGCCTTGGCCACCAGTACGGTCCAGGCTGACCCCTCCTTCGGGCTGCTTTTCTCCTCCCTCCGCCACCCACCCCAGCATCAACAGACAGTTTGAAAATGTCAGGTTTAAAGAGATACTGCATTCTTAGCCTGTGCGGGCTATCAACTCTTCCCGGCCCGTTCTGGAGACACAGAGAGGAGGGCAAGGTCGTCTTCTGCCAAGGTCATTGGAGAAAGGTTCCCCAGCTGGGCCTGGGAGAATGCACAGGTGTTAGAGGTAGAGAGAAAGGATCTTTCTGCTAAAGGCACATGGGAGGAAGTGAGCATTGTGGAGTGGGTGTGGGAAGCAGTAAATCTTGGGCTTGCTGAAGCATAATGGTAGGTGGGGGAGTAGGTAGGGGCATGTGGTGATGGATTTCAATCTTGCTACGAAATTTGGGATCTACCTGCTTTAGATTGCAGGAGGACTGAGGAGAGGCCAAGTAGAAATAGGCTTCCTGCAGATGAATCCAGTCGGAAATGAGGAGAGAATGTAGGTATTTCCATGATGCTCGGTGGTTTCTTTGGTTTCCAGAGGGGAAATTTATCTCAAACTATAGAACCACAGCTTTGATGTTCAATGAGTCATCTCACCTTCATCAAGCGTATCCTTCACTATGTCTGCTGCTCTCCCCGTTTGGAAGATTCTAGACAATCACTGCCTTCCCTGGCAACCTCCCCGCTTCTTCGAGGTGCTTGTACCTCTCTCTGCCATCATCAGCTGAACATTCAGTCCCTCTCGTCACTCATCCAATTACACTGTTCCGCTCGCCTCTGTCCTAGGTGATATCAGCATCCACAGCCTAAACCCTCAGCACCTCAACCTTCCTACCAGCAGTATTCTCCCTCATTCCCGTTGGTCTCCCCTCGCCATGCCCTGACCCGGTCCTCACTGGATGGCATCACTTCTGAACTCACCTAACTAGCTCTCCTCTTTAGTCTAATCCAGGGCTTGGCAAACGATGGCCATGGGCCCACCTGGCTTGCTGACTGTTTTTGTAAAGAAAGTTTTATTGGCACACCACCTGGCCCATCTGTGTATGCGTTGTCTTGGCTGCTTCTAGCTACAAGAGCAGAGTTGAATAGTTGAGACAGAGATCACGTGGCTCACAAGCCTAACTATTGACTACCTGGCTCTCTGCAGAAAGAGCCTTTCCCATCTAACACCTTAACTCATCAGCTCCTCCTTCCTTCACTCCCTCCTTATCTAGTAGAGATTCACACTTATTGATGACTTTTCCTGCCACCCTGCTTCTGTGGCCCCTCTGAGTGATTCCAATGCCCACTTTCTCTTCACCTGCCTCAGAGCAGCTGAGGGCTGCTGGACAAGGTCACATGTCAGGCAGGGTGATTCATCAGGAATTTGTGATCACCAGCCACATGACCCTACATCTGCCTGGAAACCCTTCTGTTTTCTCTGCTCAAGTGATCATGTGATCTATGCCTTCCCTGTTCTCCTCCGGCAGATGACCCTGCCTCTCACATTATGAGGAGACTCATCACCTTATTGCCAAACATAGGCGCTTACCTAAACCCCCCTCCCCCCTCTGCTGTCTTGCTTCCCCTACATTTTCCATTTGGGCTCCTCTTCTGTCAGACTGTGAGACAGGAAGGGGGGTGAGCACTTATTGGTTTAGCGATCCCAGGAAGTCCAGGGAGAAAGTTGAGGGTGGGCAGGGAAGGGAGAAGAGCCGGCCTGCTGTGGGTCACTGAGTGAAGGGCTGCTCGGGGCAAGTGGGTTCAGCATCTTATGGGTCCTTCTGGAAGGCTGTTAGGATACAGCTAGAATCATGCTACACGTGGACAGGGAATCTGAGGTGCTTGTCCAGCCTCCCAACCCCCTGCGCTGAGTGTTGCCTCTGGGGCCTGGGCTCCCCACACTTTCCGGCTGCACAGCACAGACAAGCGAGCTCCCCGGCTGCCAGAGGACGTGCCCAGAGAGGCATACAGATGCACAGGCACATAGGTGTTCGCAGGAAACTGGCTGCCACAACGTCCTTGACACTAAACACTGTCACAGTTCTCCCATTTAAACAAACTAGTCTTAAACCTTCACCCTCCACAGCCCCTTCCTTCTCTCCCCTCCCTTCAGGATCAAGCCAGCTAGAAGTGAGCTCTGAGGCCACTGTCGCATTCCCTCCCTCCCAGCAGTACCTCTGCCCTCTGTAGTCTGGCTTCTTCCCTTCACTCGATGTGCCTGTCTTTCTGACACACCACACGCTGCGGACCATCTCCACCTTCCCCACTCTCGTCTCTTGGATTCCATGACATCCCTTGATTTTGGGCTCTCTCCCGCTTCTCTGAAGAAGACTTTTCTGACTGCCGAGGGACTTCTGGGTGGGCAGCAAAGCCTACAAAGGAGACCAGCTTCCTCACAGGCTCCTCACCTTCCTGGACCCATCCAGGACCACAGCTTTAAGTCCCGCTGCTAAGGGGACAACTCATCATTTTCTATAGCTTACATCTTTTCAACTGCCTATTTGACATTTCCTCTTGGAAGTCTCAAAGGCATATCAGAGTCCAGACTGAATACGTGATTCCCTCAGTTATGTGGGACTGTCCTTCTCGTCCTGACTCAAAGTCAGAAATAAGAAAGCCACTTGTCTCAAGGCCCTTTTCCCAGATTTTCAACCCCTTCGTTACTCCTTGAACAAGGTTGTTGAAGACCGACGTGGGAAGCTTTATTCCGACTTCCCCTTCTCGCCTTCCTGGATCTTGCTTGGGCCTGTCTGCCATTCTGCAGGGACTTCAGAGAGGAAGGTTGAAAAGATGAGGTTTTATTGCCAGAAGTTTTTGCTAACCATACGATTGGGTTTTCACTAGAGTGATTCATGGACATGCATTTACAGCTGAAGTTGTAGATCTGTTTTTAGAAATTATTAGCAGGCATTAAACAAAAACAGGCTTTATTAATAATTCACCAGAAAAAAAATACGGTGCAACATCCCGCAATAGTAATCTTTAATGCCGGAATAAGTATTCCATTTGTTTTTGTTTCTTCTTCTTCTTCTTCTTCTTCTTCATTCGACATAACAAAGACCCAAATCCTTTGTAAACTGAGAGAAAGGCAGACCTAAGAAGGCACATTTATCAGCTCAGCAGAGCAGGATTCTGCCTGTCGAGTCTCCAGAAAAACAGGACAACTTCTGGGAGCCAATGTTTAGAAATAGAATGGAATCGTCTGTAACAAAATTAGGGCACAGGGTCTGAGGCCTCTGTTCTTGAGGCCTCTGTTTGGCTTGAGTTTCAGGGCCTCATTAATTCAAGGATGTAGTAAGACCCCAGTGGCCTTGCCCATACCCATCAGGCCTGCCCCAGGGGTCGCTGCAGACATCCATGCAGGTAGTGATGGCTTTCTGGGTCTTTCTGCCTGGGGCTGCTGTCCAGAGGACAAGCTCCCCGTGTGTTGGAAGCGCCAGGAATTTGGCGCTCCCTCCATTCTGGTGGTGACACCCAACCAATAAGGGAACAAATGAGGTAGGTTAGTCCCCCAGCCTCCCTGGCTCTTTTCTGTGGGACGGCTCTAAGGTATGTGCTATACACACCCTCAAAAATCTCCCACCAGCCTCTGGAAGCGACTTGTTCCTTAACACACTCTATTTTGGGTTTTCCTCTTGATGGAGTTTTGGGATGGCGGGGGGTGTGGGGGGGAGGGTCTGGAGCCAATGACCAAGAAAGAATTCTTGAAGACGTCTTTGGTGAAAAAAAGGTGATTTTATTAAAGTACGGGCCAGGACCTGTGGGCAGAAAGAGCTGCACTGGGGCTTGTGAAGAGTGGCTCTTTTTACTATGAAACTGGGGGAGGTAAAGTCAAAAGAGAGACCTCCAGAGGGATGTGGATACTAAGGAGAACTCCTAAGATACCTGAGGCCTTGCTGTGGTGAAGCTAAGGTTGTTTTTCCTTCTAGCAAAGCATTAACACGAAGACCGTAGGCTGCCAGCCTCAAGTATGTGTCAATGGGCTGCAGGTTATAAAGAAATTTAATTTTCCTGCCATTTCCTCCTTGCCTTTGATCCCCTACATCGCTATGGAGGGAGGGTGATGTTGGGGCTCCAGGAAACTGAGTCTATAGGTTTCTGGAAATCAGGTTATTGATAAGATTGCCTTTTCTTGTCATTAAGATATTTGTAAACTGATGGAGGCTCTATCAGTTTAATCATTGGGTCCTTTGTCCTTGGGCAGCCGGGAGTGCCTGCGTAGTGTCACCCATGTGGGGAGGGCATGCTAGCCTGTGCTCTGCCGTCAGCCCGCCCCACACTCCCTCATCACTCTCCGCCCTTCCTTTCTTCCCCATTCCTTCTCCAGGTTTCCTGGAACCCACCAACGAACCAACCTCCTGCAACCTCAGAGTTTTCTGGAACCATGGGGAAGTGAAGACAGGGAAAGGGGGAAATCTAATAAAAGTGTGCTGAGGAGCAGGCCCCCATCTTGCTGGGGACCCTCTGCCACACCGAGGAGGAGGGGGAGCCTTTCTCTCCCAACTCCTATCCCCAGCTGGCTGAAGGCTTACCTTGGAGCCATTAAACCTCCCCCCACCTCCAACCCTCATTGCTTGGTCTTAATGACCAAGGTCCTCATGGCAGAAAGAAGCCCTAGACAGAGAAGAAAGGCAGTTCCAGAGGTGGAAAGGCATTGGCATGCTGGAAACTGCCTACTGCAGCTGCTGAGAATTCAGGTGGCTAAACATAGGAGTGGTGCTTTGGACACAGGTGCCCTCTCCTGGCCCGGTCGGTGTGGCCGGAGAGCTGGCGGGGGCAGGGCAGGATGGAGATGGACTGTGGCCACCTGCGCATAAGGAAATGGTTAGGACTGCAGTCTTGCAGGGGAAGGTGTGGGTGTAGCTGGGACCTTGGTCACCAGCCGAAGCAGAACTCTCCAGGACGTAAACAGTAACACTGAGGCACAGAGCAGTCTGCAGCACTCAGGGCAGGATGCCCAGGCTGAACACAAGAGAGCTTTCGGTGGCCCTGTGCTTCCCAGTGCTTTGGGTGCTCTTCCCCACCCCTTTCTGGAATGCCTCTTTGGTTGTGACAATCCCTCCTCCCCCAGCCTCCCAGTGACCTCTGCATGGCCTCTGACTGTCCCAGAGCCCTGAAGCGTCCTATGCCACAGTTAACCTCTCTCTCTGAACAGACATTCCCTGTCCTTCAAATTCACTCCTCTTCCTCAGACCCGATGTCCAGAGAAAGGCCATTGGCTGTAAGAGGTGAGCTAGGGTATTAATTCATACTGGACTGTGAAGAGTAGGCAGCTTCAAAGCTCTCTCGGGATATTTGTAGTTTAACAGGGGACAAAAGTTATATTAAAATACATAAACACAAACAAAACCCCATAAAAGCTCTTATAAAACTTGTCTAGAGAAAGGCAGCATCAAACAGCAGAGGAGACTATGAGCTCTGAAGCAAGGATCCTTGGGTTCAAAACCCATTAGCCCCTCTTCCCAGAAACACACTGAACATTGGGGGGCGCTCAAGGGTGTTCTTTGCTTCTCAGTGCCTCAGCGCTCCCCTTTGCAGAATTAGCTAAAAAGACTTATCTTATTGGATTGTGGTGAGGATTAAGGAGTATAGTTTGTCTATACTGCATCTGTGACACACTATAAGCCCAATACTTGCCAGCCATTGTTAACTCTTTTGTCTTCAGATACCAGAAATGCATTTTTTTCTCTGAATTCAGGTGGGGGTCAGAGTAAGTTTCCGTGACGAGACAATCCAACAGGCAGTGTTTGCAGCTACATCCAGCCCAGCTCTGAAGACTTCTGGGTGGGTAGAATAACTCAGACCTGAACAATCCTCCTTGGTCTCTTACTGTCTGTGTCTCTGAGTTGCCACAGCAGTGAGGCCTTGGGGAATCCCACCCTCAGAGACGTAGCAGAGAGGGGACCAGCTTCTGTCTGTTTCCCTGTGACCTGAGCAGCTGAAGATGGACTCAGAAGTCATAACTTTCAGGTGGTGTTCTCAAAGTCCACCCATTGCTCATAGCTGCGATTCAGGGAGGAGTTGCTAAATAAATCAGGCTGGCTGGACTCAGGTATGGTGGGAGGCCTAATTTTTTACTTGTTGGTGTGCATGGGTAAGCACAGCTCTCTCTCGCTATGGGATGACGGACAACAGTCTTTTCACAGCAATTCTGCAGTTCCTTGTTTTTCTCTTCCCCATTCTGTCCCCGCAGAACACTGCCGGCTCCATCAATTCTCACGTCCTTGCCTACAGAGGGCCCCTACGAAGAAAGTGGCTCAGGGGCTGAGGTGGAGGTAAATCTGACACTTTTTTTTTATGTCTTTATTTTATATTTTTGAGAGCGAGAGACAAAGAGCGAGTGGGGGAGGGGCAGAGAGAGGGGGAGACACAGAATCTGAAGCAGGCTCCAGGCTCTGAGCTGTCAGCACAGAGCCCGACGTGGGGCTCGAACCCACGGACTGTGAGATCATGACCTGAGCCGAAGTCGGATGCTCAACCGACTGAGCCACCCAGGCGCACCCCAAATCTGGCACTTTTTAAACTGCACATTCCAGCTCATTACTTAGCAATTACACTTGACGTATTCTGAAGATAAATTACAATGTAATGTGCAGCGCTTTTCTTTTTGAGAGGGTTGGGGGAGAGCCCAGGCTCTTGCTTAGGCAGAAGGCCTCAGATAACTATCTTGGGATTTGTACCTAACCATTTGGTACTTGCCATGAGTTTATAACCTTGGGATGCAACATGGTCCTTCCTATACAATGATTAACCATCCCCAAGTATGAGGATGGGCTGCCCCAGGATTGGGGTCATCCCAGTGACAGAGCCACTGGACCATTGGCTCAGGGCTGTCTCTAGAACCAAATATCCAGGCACTTCCTGCTACAGGTGTGTATACAGGCAGAGGCTCCAGAAGCCTGAAAGCTGCCTTCCAGGAAAGCTAGCAGGTGCCGTTGAATGGGAGTGAAAATACGCCACTGTGGGGGGCAATGGAGAAGCCACCCAACAAGATGTGAGAGGAACGCCAGCAGCATCCGCTGTATGAGGATCTCTGGGTGCACGATGGCAGCAGTCACTGGGGAGAAACTGATTCTGAAAGGACTGAGCTCTATGGATTACGTTTCCCTAAATTACATGATGGGGGTGGGATGTCCTAGTAAGCACTGACTAGTTCCCTCATGGACAATCCTAGAAACCAAAGACAACATTGACCCTGAGAAGTACTAACAACTTTATACCAATCGATCCAACAGCAAACAGACCTCTGAAGCTCAGAACAAATGATAGAGCCTGGAAGTCCAAGCCAAAGATTAAAGGACACCCCAGATTGAAGGAAATTAAAAATAAGACATAAACAAGAAATATTCTAAGCCCGTTGTTGTTACAAGAATGAGAACTCTCAGGTCATGTTTTTAGAAAAGGGGACAGTGGTATAAGAATCTCCCTTCAATTCCCAGCTGCCACTCCAGACTCTATGGCTGCCCCAAGCACCCCCAAAGGTGAATATCTCTACTGTGTTTCTGTGCAGGATCTTGGAAGGTCTTCCACCATCTTGAGAGTAGAAAGTTTTGGATTTCCCATCAGAGAATAAAATGGATTTCTTGGCAGTCAGATAGACAGGTTGGGCCCTCCTTTATTTTATGGGGTTTTTTGTTGTTGTTAATCACCCTAGCCTGACTCATGTGTTCTAAAAGACCAGCTGCCTGGACTAAATCATCAACAAATGTTCTCAGCCTGTCCTTGGGAGTGACCCAGTAATGAACTCAGCATTCTGCAGTTTAATTCCACAAACATTTATTGAACACCTACTGTGTGTCAGGCGTTATAATAGATCTTGTGGGGAGTGACATTCATAAGATTTGGATGCCACCCTCAAGAAGCTCTGTGTTTCAGAAGTCTAGTGGAAAGCATAGCAACAACTTTGTGGTTGGTTAATTGGACTCCCCACACTTTGTAGGAATTATTTGACCAAGGCTAAGTTTAGAATGAGCCAGAGGTTTTATATCTATCTGTATATGTGTGTTTAAAGTAAGGCAAATGGCACAAACTTACTGAGATCATAGGCCTTGGCAAGGCTGGGAAACTGGAACTCAAGAGCAGCCCTTAGGTCAGAGCAAAAGTGAGGAGAATTTTATTGAGCTGAAACAAGAACTAATGTAGGAAAACTCATATGCATGAGATCAGAAGCAATTTGAGGAATTAACTGACATATGTTATCTCAATGTTATTTGTGGTTTTCTCCGAGGGACTGGGTTTTGGTTGAGTTTAATTTTCTTCTTCTTTTCCTTAGTTCCTCCCTCCCTTCTTTCTTTCCTTCCTCTTTCTTTCTTCTTATGTTTTGTTAGTATTTAATACACTTTATACAATATGCCTTTGTATACTTTTGAAATAAAAAATGTATTACTTTTAAAATGATGTCAACTGAGAATCTAAGGCATGTTGTATTTGGGGCCAAAGGTCAGGCCAAATTGATGCCAAGTATAAGCAAACCTTGCAGCTGCCTCTCCCTTTCTCTGAATCTCTCCCGCATTCTCCTAGTACTCGGCTATGTATAGGTAGGTGGTATCATCTAGGAACCAGAGTCTACCAAACAAATCCGGTTCAAAATGTGTATTCATACCTGGTTTCTGGACCCAGCTGCATATTTTTATCATTTTCCCCTCCTTCGAGAGGCACAAATTACTGCTCTTGAGAGCAAATATAATTAGAAAACCAAAAGTTTACCTTGATCGATTGTTGACATGACTGACTTCTTAAAAAAAGAAACATTCCCTTCAATAACATTCTCAGTGGTCCACATGCAGCAACCGTAGTCTTGGTGGATTATCGCATTTTGTATCAGAGAGAAGGCGCAGGACATGGGGATAAAGGCATCAACAAGTACTCTGTGTAGCAGATGTCCCCCCAAAGAGAGAACTAAAATCAGAGTTATTTAAGTTTGCTTAACACAGTATCTAAATAAAAATCTGACTGCTCCTGAGAATCAAGCAGAACAGTGGAGGAAGCATAGAATTGTGTTTATTGTTGTCTGTCCGACACCTGGGAGTGTGTAGTTTATGTCCCGGCCAAGTGCATAATGTATGAGCTACAAAATCAATTTAGTGGACTGGGACCACCAGCATTTACAGTGAAACAATAGAAAATGTCAGGGTACGTTTTATGCAAGTAAGAGTGAGTATTGTCTCTGGGGCGCACAGTGCGTGCGCGCATGTGTGTGTGGTTTTTCTCACTGTGGGTTGTGGAGATCACCACACTAGGCAGTCTTGCAGGTTGGATCACGTTGCCTTGAGTTGCTTGTGTGGTTCGTGGAAAGGCCTGACCAGAATGGCCACCCTGCTGGGGTGATGAAGGGACTCAGTGGAGAGGAGGGTTTGGAATGGGTGACACCTTGGGCTCCCTCCAACTTTGTGGTCCTGATGCACTGCCAGCCGCCCACACACTCCTGCTGGTTGGTGGGGCCAGTGGACAGCCAGTCACAGACCAGAGGAGAGCTGTGGGCTTCCAGCGTCCTCCTCAGTCCTGTCTTCCCGCTCTCGGGAAGTGCGGCCTCTATTCCACATCGAGGAGTTATGTGCTTTGCCCTGCCCTTCCCACAGCCAGCTCTCCGCCCAGTCCTGTCCACCCTCCCTCACACTGGGACCCAGATCTGCCCATTTATCTCCCTCTCACCTTGGGCAAAGCCACCCCACTGCTTGCCCAGATGACCAAGTCACCTTTGAACTGGTCTCCCCCTCCCCCACTTTGCACTCACTGGTGTGAGAGCTTTTTTTTCAAGGCAATTCTCATCATACCTCTCGGCTGTTTAAAACCCACCAATGGCTTCCCATCACACACAGCATAACCTTCAGACTCCTGAGTCTGGGCCATGAGGCCCTATGCACTCTACCCCCTAACTCAGCCCTCCCACTTCCCCCTCAACTCTGCCACACTGGCCTTGCCTCTCCTCAAAAGCAACAAGCTCGGGACATCATCAACAAGTAGGAAGGTCTTTTCTAGCATCACCCTGCTAGATTATTCTCAGTCCTCAGATCTGAGAGATTACACTGACCCTGGACCCACCCCCAAATCAGTGGGGCCCCCAGCTTTTCTCTCCCTCTCTCGTAGTACTGAGCTTCCTTCCTTAAAACACTTAGGGCACACTGTAATTGCATGTGTGTTTGAATTGATTCATTTAATATTTGCTTCCCCTGCTGGCCTGTAAACTCCAGAAGAATGAGCAGTGTCTTCTTTTGATAGATGATCAATAAATATCTGTTTAATGAATAAATTAATGGGAATATGGTGCTGTCTCCTTCCTCCTGGACATTGAAAGCAGATTTTACCCATCAAGACACCCCCAGTGAATTAGTCTTATCCCAGCCCCTTTAGCTTCCTAATTTATACCCTTTAAGAATCCCCCAGACTGTTGTAGTTCCCCTCCAAACTGGCCCATCTCCTTTTAGCTGAGAAGCTCAGCTTCTCGTATCTTGTGTTCCAAAATATTTCTGCCATTACCGAGTATGGTGGGACCACAACCCCATGGTTCTGACATGGAGCCTCCTTCTCAAACTCTGACACAAAGAACCCTAATCTGAAACTAATGCTGGAACCGGCAGATAATTCAGTTCTACTCAAGATCATGGCTCACCCTGACTTGACAGTGCTCCTTCAGAATTCATAGTTTTCTCACTCCCTCCTTCCTTTCTTCTCTCTCTTCCTTCCTTGTTTCTCTGTCTGTTCTTCCTTCCTCTCCTCTCTCCGTTTCTCATTCATTCATTCATTCATTTGTTCATTCACTAACTCATACTTTCTGTTTTTATTTCAATCCTGAAGTTAGTACAGATGACCCTTGAGTAACATTGGACTTAGAAACACCAAACCCCTGCGCTTTTGGTCAAAAATCCACTATACCTTTTGACTCCCCCAAAACTTAGCTATAATAGCCTGCTGTTGACTTACTGACAACATAAACATTCAAATAACACATATTGGGTACATTGTATGCACTACGTACTGCATTCTTACAGTCAAGTACGCTATAGAAAAAAACATATTATTAAGAAAGTCATCAGGAAGAGAAAATACATGTGTAGTACTCTACTGTATTCATCACAAAAGCCGTGTATGGACCTGCACGGCTCCAACCCATGTGGTTCGGGGGCCAGCGGTACTTCCTTTCCTGTCCTGAGATGAGGACAAGAAGGAAACAGTAAATGTACTTAGAATGAGGATCCAAATCCATTCCTCACAGTGGCTTTGAGTCTCCCAGTAGCCAGAGTGAGCAGGTTTCTTGGGGCCCTGTTCCCACTCCCTGTTTCGTCGGAGAGTCAGCCCCGTGTTCACAATCAGTGCCCCTCAGGAGGAATGAGGGCCTGTGAACTGGGCGACAAAGGCCCGAGCGTCTGCTGGGGGCCCTCAGCCGTCAGGCCAACGTGGAGGATTGGGCCGGTTCAATCAATGAAGTGTGAAGAAGTGCTGCTCCTCACTCTGAGACTGCAGTTAGCACCTCAGCCCTGGGTTTCAGCAGAGAGAAAATCTTCTGGAATCGATACCGCTATCATTTCACAAAATTGCAGTACTGTGTGCTGAAAATGAGCCATAAATCAACTCCAGGCTTCCCTTGCTGGAGGAGGCAGCTTTGCTGTGAGAAGGCCGGCAACCTGGGATGAGTGTCAGGAGCTCAGAAGGTCCAGGCCTCTCCCACAGTCTCCCAGCCCCCCACCTGCTTCCATCTGGAAAGGCCGGAAATCTGAAGTGAGCGTCCTGAGCAGACGGCAACACGACTTGGCCTTCCTTGGTGAGCCACAGATGTCTCACCTGTCGATTTTAATTCCAAAAACTGGCTGGGAGGTGGGTGGAGCTTCTGACCTGGCACCACACAGGGGCATCTTGAAAGCTTTTGTCTTCTCTTTGGTTTCCATCTGATATGTATTTACGAAAAGCCAGAGTATTGGGCACTGCTGTCCCAGCTACAGGACTTTGGGAAGTCTATGGAAATGGTGAGCGTGACGGCAGGGGGCTATCAGAAGCCCGGTCCCATCCATCCTTGAGATGAACTAGGCTGCCTGACATGCTACCCACAGGATGGGTCTTGGGCCATCACTTTGCTGCCCCATGAAAGTTGTAATTGCTGAAGGGCACACACGATGCCCTCCACTGTTGATAGCCTTCCCGGGTCTTGGCACAGTACAAAATTCCAAAATACATAACTGCTGAGATTGAGAAAGAAATATATCCTATAGTCTTCTGATTGCCTAGAAAAAAAGGAAAAATAAATCCAGGTCATATCATTCTAATGATCTGTGTATTCATCTACCACTAAATTCTAAAAGGAATTTATTTTGAGTGCCTGGATAAGCATCCGACTCTTGATTTCAGCTCAGGTCATGATCTCATAGTCATGAAATTGAGCCCTGAGTCACGTTTCATGCTGAGTGTGAAGCCTGTGAAGCCTTCCTGGGATTCTCTCTCTCTCTCTCTCTCTCTCTGTCCCTCCCGTACTCGCACACATGCACTCTCTCTCTCTCAAAATAAATTTAAAAAAGAAAAAGGAATTTGTTTTGATGGGTACCTACCTAAAAGATTTTGGAAAGCATAATGAAAAATATCTTCAACATGGTTTCTGTGAAAGATTAAGAACTATATTTGATATGCTACATGGCTTCCCTTCAGTGAGCCTATTTCTACATCAGTAAGTAGGACAAGTAATGAAGACAATGTTATTGGGGCACCTGGGGGGCTCAGTTGGTCAAGCATATGACTTTTGCTCAGGTCATGATCTCATGGTTTGTGAGTTTGAGCCCCATGTCAGGCTCTGTGCTGACAGCTCAGAGCCTAGAGCCTGCTTCGGGTTCTGTGTCTCCTTCTCTCTCTCTGCCCCTCCCCTGCTTATGCTATCTCTCATAAATAAATAAACTTTTAAGAATTTTTTTAAAAAAGACAATGTTCTTATTAGATTTGGCATATCACAGTATTGTGAATTTCAAAAAGTTAATATAGAAGAATACCTTTTTAAAATGGCTAAGTGCTGTGTTAGCATCATATCACCTAGACATAAGGGTTCTCAACACCACTCCCACGGTGTGCAGGAAACTCAGCTCTTGTCCAAAGCAATGGGGTCCCCCTTGCCATGCACCCCTCCGTGCATCCACAAAGGGTGGGGGAAGGCTCTGTTAGATTCTCCAGAGAGTCTCTTGTAAGAGAGCTGGGCTTCCCTCTAAACTGCCTCCATATCTATTCTCCGTGGAAGCAAACATAATTATAAGGGTCTCATTTCTTAAGTGTTTACCATGAGGCAAGCATGGTTTATCTGCATTGTCTCATTTAATCCCCTAACAACATGGAGAAGGTGTCACCTGCCCATATTTCACATGAGAAAACCAAGCCTTGGAAACGTTAAGTAACTGGCTCAAGGTCCCGCCACTGGGAAGATTTGACTCTGGGTTGATTCGACTATAGAAACCATGATCCGCTGCTAACCATGGGCTGTCCTTGGCAAAGGGTGGTGCCTGGGGCAAGGGACGGCTGGGGGTGTGGGGAATGTGGAGGGCGTTGACTGTGAGAGATTGCACACTCACAGAAGAAGTGAGAACGTATAGTCAGAAAGGCTGCTAGAAGTGCGACTTCTACCCAACTACTGAAACCCTCTGAGCCTCAGCGTCCTCAACTATAACTAAGCGGAGCACAACCCTAATACACTCATCCTACGGTTACGTGACACTCTGCAGCTTACAAGGGCTTCCACATGCCTCCTGTTCTTGTCCACCATCCCACATGGCCCATGGTTTTGGACAGACCTGTTGCACCTCAGCCCAAGGAGTTCATTCCCAGCCTGCCTGCCAGGAGACTCGTCTGCCTTGAGGAGTCCCAGCTAAAGTTTCTGGCCACTTCCCAAAGACTTCCTTACTGTAACTACTGGGCACATGAGCTTATGTTTGAAGAAAGACAGCTGTGGTCCCACCGATGGGGAGAACAAGTCTCAGGGAATAATAGTAGGGAATTTTTAAGACCTAAAGAAAGGGAAGAATCCCCAAGATCAAAAATCACACTAAAGTAGAAGCATAACACCAAAACCCCCAAACCAAACCAAACCAAACCAAGCCAACCAAACCAAAACCTTCATATACAATCAGATTATAACTATAGAATATTAAACAAAACAAAACAAAAAAGCTATCAGAGAGACGAGACAATCTCCCAAATAGCAAGGGTTAGAGCCACATCTAGCCTGTGTTTTACAATTAGACTTCCATTAGCACCAACGGGATTGGTAGAAGACAGAATCATTATACACATACAAAGTCAAGATTGAATAGTTCAGAGGGCTTCTCCTCATGCCTGTTAAAAATCCCAAGTGTAGGGACGCCTGGGTGGCTTAGTTGGTTGAGTGTCCGACTTTGGCTCAGGTCATGATCTCACTGTCGTGAGTTCAAGTCCCGCATCGGGCTCTGTGCTGACAGCTCAGAGCCTGGAGCCTGCTTCAGATTCTGTGTCTCCCTCTCCTGCTTGTGCTCTCTCTTTCTCTCTCTCTCTCAAAAATAAAGACTAAAACAAAGTTTTAAAAAAATCCCAAGTATAGATTGGGTGTTATATGTAAGTGATAAATCACTAAATTCTACTCCTAAAACCAATACTACTCTATATGTTAACGAACTTGAATCTTAAAAAAAATCCCAAGTGTAGAACATGCAAGAGACAGTTTCACACTCCCCTTATTATCAAAAGGGCCATCTTTTGACTAGTGCATATTGTAGTTTAGCCCTGTGAGTGCTTCTCAAGTGATCATCAAAGAGCTCTTTTCAGTTGGTGAAAAAGTAAAATGTCTAGTATTGGTGACAATGTGGAAGTGGATTGTCTCATTGTTGATAGGAATGTAAAGCAAACAGCCTTCTAGAAGCATTTTGATGCATATCCGTGAACCACGAGTGTCACTTTCTGGGATCCATCATATACAGAAACACATGAGCACAAAGCTGCCAGCTCGTTACTACCTCCATTCTTGGCTCTTAGCTCGCTGGGTCCCCGGTCAGGTGATATTCAAGGAAACATGACCCAGTGGCTCTGAAGACCCACCATTAAGTCAGCCTCTCTGTGTGTCACGCTCTGACCTCATACACTATCTAGAACCTGGTGTTCTGCTTCACTCCTATGAGTCAACCGCTGCCTCCTGCTTCCAGGAACTGAAAAGGTGAAAACAATGAGTGAGCCCTGTGGGGTCCCCCTGGGACCAGTTTTTGCCTTGTCACTGTGCCTTGTACCTAGTGTTGTGGCTTTTCTCTGCTCCCCTCCCCCAAGACTACTGGGTGTCCTGGATGATCTGCGAGTCCCTACATTGGAAAGTTGCTCACCTAGAACACTATTAGGGCTGCTTTAAAAATATCGAGGCTAAACTAGAGTTTCCACTGCATTTCCACTCTGGAATTTGGCTACACTGAGCCACTGGAGGTCCCCTGATTCCAGACATAATCTATAATTTTGCAAGTTTAGTTCCTACCATTCCCTATCCATCCTCCACATATACTATCAACCTGTGGAAGTCTTCCCTGACCTCTCAGGGCTGGGATAGGTCCCTGGTCCCTGCTTGGTTCTCCCTCAGTGCCCCAGATGTGTATGTCAGACACCCTAGCACTCTGTCAAATTTCCCTTTACTTGTTTTTCTCCTTCTCTAGAGGTAAATCTGCCAGCAGTGGTCAGGACCCTGTATGTTGAAGAGATGAATGGATGATTCCACCCTTAGCCCTTCTCCTTTCTATACAGCGGAAACATACTTAAGCCAAGTGACAAGATGGCAGTTTTAGGGCAGTCAGATCTTTGGATCTAGCTTTGTGTGGCCTCTCCTGCTTGTCTCTGCTTCTTCCCATGTCTCTCTGGCGTCTGGGTTGGAAAACAGGGTCTGAAGTAAAGTTGGAAATCGGAAGTCTCTAATTCTTTTTAGTCATGTCCTGTTTTACTTACTGCCATTTCATTTGCTGCCCATCTAGCTGACCAGTTCCCTTCACCTGGGGACCCATTGGATCACACAGAACAGAAAATTGGAGGTGTCCAGCCCTGAAGAAATTTGCATATTTATTTACCCACAATCTCTATCATTTCTCCCCTCCTTCCTAAAGATAGTGCTTGTGATTCTGTGTTTTTACCCCACAGAGCCCTCTAGGCCTGAGACTTCGCTTCATTGCTGATCCACTCACCAAGTGGTCTCTGCAGAAAGCCCCAGGGGTGCTTCGTAGGTGCATTCCTTCCCTTCCTTTGGTTTCCCGGGCCATCTGAGAATGTGTCAGCAGAGCAGCATCACCAAAGTCACAGGCTTAGGGATCTCCTCCTGGAATGGGGCTGTAGAAAAGCCATAGGCAAGCTTGCAAGCTGTGTATGGCTTGGGTTGTGTCTTTACACTAGCAGGATACACAAGTCTTGGGCAATGGTGAAGACTGAAATAATAAATGTTATTCTGAAAATAGACAATTACTTGCTTATTCCTCCTCATTATTGCTGCAGATACCCTTGTCTTTGAGATGGGTGGAGAGAGGAGGCGATCGTTCCCACCTCTGAACCTTTCATGAATCATCTACTGGAGATGAGGGGCACAGGAGGTGGGGAGGAGGGTCCACTCCACTGATGGCTTGCTCCTGTGGCCACCCTACATGGCTGGCTTGACTCCCCCTCCAGTGCAAGGCTGCCAAATGCTATATGTTTGGGCATTCTCCTTCCTGCTAAGTCTGGCAAGTGGTACCCCCGGGAATCAATAGGTGGAGTCAGGATGGAGATAGGTGTTTTCTATCTTGATGCTGTACTGGGATCTGTGGGAGTAGTGACAAGAATTCCCTTCTAATCCCTCTTAGTTCTTGGCTCTCTGAGGCCAGGGACAAGGCATTTAATGATCCAGGAGCTTCATTTTCCTCATCCTTACAAAGGGAGTGTCCCAAGAGGGCCCATCTCAAAGGACTTCTGTGAAGACCACAAAAGACATTTATAGGGAAATACTTTTTGAGATCAGTGGATCTCAACATATGGTCTGTGGACCCTGGGGATCTCTGAGACCCCTTCAAAGGGTCTGAGAGATCAAAAAATTTTTTGCAATGGTACTAAGACTGCATTTGTCTTGTTCAATGGTTTGACATTTGCACTGATGGTGGAAAAGCAATGGAAGGTAAAAGTGCTGGTGTCTTGGCACAAATTAAGGTGGTGGCACTAGCTATACTAGTGGTCATTGCATTCTTCACCTCCTTGAACTTGCAGAGAAAAAACTACCAGCTGCAATTAAAAAAATCTTTAATGAACTGGTAAAAAATATCAATTTTACTGAATTGCAATTGTTAAGTACACATCTTCCTAATATTCTAGGTGCTGAGATGGGAACTACACATAAAGCACTTATGTGCATACTGAAGCGCGGTGTTCATCTCAAGGAAAAGCAACCGTGTGATCATTTAAATTGTGAGGCGAACCAGCCACTGTTTTCATGGAACACCATTTTTGCTGAAATGAACAAGTTACAGACATAGGTATTCGGCAGACATTTTCTCAGAAATAATGAAGCGAGGGGCGCCTGGGTGGCTTAGTCGGTTAAGCATCCGACTTTCGCTTAGGTCATGATCTCGCGGTTCATGGGTTCGAGCCCCGTGTCGGGCTCTGTACTGACTGCCAGCTCAGAGCCTGGAGCCTATTTCAGAGTCTGTGTCTCCCTCTCTCTCTGACCCTCCCCTGCTCACGCTGTCTCTCTCTCTCTCCTAGAAATAAATAAAAAATATTTTTAAAAAATAAAAATAAAAATAAAATAAAATTATTAAAAAAAAAAGAAATAATGAAGCGAGCCCATCACTTCGAGGAAAATAAATGACAGTATTTGTTTCCAATGAGAACAATTTAAGCTTTTGTGCAAAAATTAGAATTTTGGAAAACTTCTATTTGCCTTTCTGAGCTTGACAGTGTCCTGATGTTTAAATACTTTTCTCATTAAATTGATGATGGTATGAATATATGTGGTTTTGGGTTTTCATGCTACATAATGAAATGTCTCATCATTAGAAAGATCCGCAATGAGCTCATTGAACCAATATTTTCCAAGTGACCAGTGCATGATGCTTCCAAATCAAGCCTGGGTAAAAGATCCATGCAAAATGGAAAATTTTAATGTAACAGCATATGAGTTTTCAACCAATTGTAGAATTTCAGTTTAGGATGAAAGAACAGCCACAATTTTCTGAAAAGGCTACTTTAATATCCTTCCCTGTTACAACTCCGTATCTACTTCAAACAAAACAGCATTTCTCAACAGATTGAATGCAGAAGCAGGCAAGAGAATCTGGCTGCCTTCTATTAAGCCAATTAAGAGCTTTGCAAAAAGATAAAATAATGCTATGCTTCTCACTACATTTTTCTCTGTTTTCAAAAATTTACTTTTATTTATAAGAATATTTTTATACTAACATGGAAAGGTCTTATTGTATTGTTAAAATAAAAACAAAATAAATACATATTTTTCATAAATATTTAAATAAATCAAATATTGTCATGTTTAAATCCTTGTTTTATGTATACTTACATAAAACAGACTTTTAAACATTTCTCAGTTTTAATTTCTAATATGGTAAATATCAGTAGATTTAACCCATATAAAAAGTTCTGTGTGGGCCTTAGGAAATTGTGAGAGTGTAACGTTCCTGACAAAATGTTTGGAAAGCCGTGTCGTAGAGCACAGTATAAATTTCAGGCTCTTAAAAGAAATAAATCGGGATGCCTGGGTGGCTCAGTCGGTTAAGCATCCAACTTCAGCTCAGGTCATAATCTCACGGTTCATGGGTTTGGGCCCCGCATCGGGCTCTGTGCTGACAGCTAGCTCAGAGCCTGGAGCCTGCTTCAGATTCTGTGTCTCCCTCTCTCTCTGACCATCCCCTGCTCACACTGTCTCTCTCTCTCTCTCTCAGAAATTTTAAAAAAAAAAAACAAAACATAAAAAAAAAGAAATAAATCACTGTTTCTTCTCCAATTCGTGAAATGGTTTCTAATGGGAACCCCAGACTATAGCTCTACTCTCAGACTACTTCTCAGAGTCCCCAAGGCTGAAGAACTTTCCCTGGAATCTGAGGGTTCCACTAAAGTCCCCCAAGTTTTTCCCACAAGCCTTTGCTGATGTCAGAAAACAAAGTTTCAAAGATATATTCCTTAGATTTATTAAAAAATTGTTCTCAATGTCATGAGCTCTGCTTGGGGACACCCACAAAGTTTTATCGCAGATAAGTTTCCAAAGCAACCATCATGAACTGAGGATGGTCATTCTTATCCACACCCTCATGATATTTATGCTGGATAAATCACGTGACCTGCCCCTCCCTTGCCTCACTTTTCTGGGAACTTAACCCTCTCTTCCACCCTTTCCCCCATGTACATGGTTATTATGGGAACAGATACTTTTTAACATACGACCCTCCTCTCACAGTTGATTGGCCAATCAGAGGATGCCCCTGGGATTTTTGGGGGGTGTAGAACTCAGAGAGCCAAACCAGCCTCATTACACAGTTGCTTAAAGATCAAGCACATTAAAAACTCAAGAGCTGGGGCGCCTGGGTGGCTTAGTCGGTTAAGCGTCCGACTTTCGCTTAGGTCATGATCTTGCGGTTCGTGGGTTCGAGCCCCGCATCGGGCTCTGTGCTGACTGCCAGCTCAGAGCCTGGAGCCTGTTTCAGTCTGTGACTCCCTCTCTCTCTGACCCTCCTCTGCTCACGCTCTCTCTCTCTCCTAGAAATAAATAAAAAATATTAAAAAAAAAAACAAAACTCAAGAGCTGTTATTGGCCATGTTTTCTGCCACAGGCACTGAGTAGCAAAGAAAGCTGGTTTGCACCAAAAGGTGGGAATGAGAAAGATGTGCAGAGAGGAGCCAAGTCGAGAGCTCCAAGTAATGGTGTGCATCCTAGCCCAGCTGCAATTCTTCCTGGGACTCAGCCACATCCCTGTGAGTCAACTACCTCCCACTCTGCCACTCTCAAGCTCTGGCTTTTGTTGTTTGTTTGCTTAAGTAAGGCAGAGTTGCTCATCAGTACCAGATACTACTTTCTCAGTAGTCTCAGCCTAGCACATACTCAGGAAATAAAGTAATTTGATGTGCTAAATGGATGACAGATAGCTTTGCATCCCATGGTGGCAGTGAATCAATTGTCCTTGGGTTCAAGCAGAACGTTCTGGTGTGCGTGAGCACATGTGGGCTTGAGCTGATGCTCTTGACTCCACGAAATAGAGCCCTTCGTGGCTGGAGAATGCAATTGTCTTAGAGCTTTCGAAGGGGTCACAGGTTTCCCTGTGGCTTATGAAATTCAGGCTGAGTGGGTAGATGAAGGCTGTTGTCCTGATTGTTCTTGTAACCTATGCTTTTGGAGAGAGATTATGTTCAAACTCAGTCTTTACTGAGGAAGGCAAAGTTATTCTATCACCATAGAACTATAACTGGGTGGTTTAGAGTTCTTAACCTGAGAAAGTTCTTAACCTATGAGAATACGATTTAAGCATTTATGGACATCTATGGGAAAAAGGTTACCTATCTATTTTCACTAATTCTGACTGAAAACTAGCATTCTCTTCAACTATTCATGTAGGTAACAAACCATAAGTGTATAAGCAAGATCCACCTATAAAAATTAGTTATTTCCATATTACATCTAAGTGTTGCAGATATCAGGAAAAATTATTTAATCCCATCAAACTTCAAGTTTATGGTAGTTATTAGACACCCCCCACTGGATTCTGTTATCTCATATATAATTCCTTTATAAAAATTTTAAATAGTTTAGTGACTACTTTTCTACTTAGTGTATGTTATTTTATGTATTTAAAAACATGATTCTAAGAATGGGTTGACAGAATTTATCCAAGGGTTTCACGGAACCAAGAAAACATAAAATGGAACTAAAAGCTGGTTTAACTCCCCTTCTTGGAAACATGATAACATAGAAGCAGAAGACATTTATTTGGTAAAAATACTACTAATATGACTGCCCGTTATGTAGGATAGATTTTCTTCGTAATGTTGTTCTAGCTATATATTGTTGGATAATAAAACACTCTGAGGCTTAGTGTCTTAAAATAGCCACCATCATTCATTTTGCACCTGAATCTTCAATTTAGGCAGGGCTCTGAGGCATCAGCGTCTCTCTGCTCCGTGAGGTAGCAGCTGGGAAGCTTCACTGTGGCGGAAAGATCCACTTTTAAGATGGCTCACTCACCTGGCTGGCAAGGTGGTGCTGGCTGTTAACTGGAAGCCCAGCCAGGGCTGTCAGCCTGGGGGCCTCGGCTTCTCTCCGTGTGGGTCTCCCCACTAATCACTCGAGTTCCTGGCTGCACGGTATCTGGGTCCCTAGAGAGTATCTGAGCTACTTAATGCTGCTGTTCCTTAAGACTGGAGCCCAGAAATTCAGGCAGTGTCCTTTCCACTCTATTTTATTGTCTACGCTGTCAAAGCACCCAGTCGGGTTCAAGGGGAAGGGACATAGATCTCCTCTCCTGCTGGGATAGGGGAGCATCAAATAACTTGTAGCCAGCTTTTATCTACTGCAGATATGAACTATGATTTCCCTTGGAATTTATATTTTCATAACATAAAACTTTAACTCTTCTTAAAAGTAAATCTTTACAATGGACAATGTAATGGTATTTGCAAGTGCAATGTCACTGTCGGGATGAAGGAAACTGACTGGCATCATATTGGCAGACTTCCTTTCCTTCCTCTCGCCTTCTCCTTTTTTTCCCACCTCAAGCTTCCTCTTCTCATTTCCCCAGTATTTTTTTCAATGTTTATTTATTTATTTTTAGAGAGAAAAGTTGAAGGCAAGGGACAGGGAGGGAGGGGAGAGGCCTTTGGCGATATTGATCAAAGGTGAAAATGTCCTTTCACACTGATGCAGGAGCCCACTTATGGGAATATATCCAAGGATCAGTTCACAAACCTATGTGTATAAGAAATCTATAGAAAAGTTGTATTTTTAGGGAACAAAATGTTGGGAATAATCTCAGTGTTCTGTAACCGCAAAATTAATGCTTGTGACACTTTTGTGGTCATTTGTGAACTTGTGCAAAGCAGTGAAAAACCTGGGTCCCCCATTGTGCACGTTCCCAGCTGAGGTGGAGAGGGCCACTCTTTGCCTGTTTGTCTCAGCTCTCATACTGTAAACAGGGTCCTTTCCATGGCATATTTAGGCCAACATTTTTTGCATTTTTGGGCTCTTAGTTAGTGATTTCCCTGTTTGATGTGGTCCCCAACCATATGCTGAAGTCCTATCTAGTGTTCCTAAGTGTGAGAAAGCTGTGATGTACCTTATGGAGACGAAACCTTTGTTCGGTGTTTCATTCAGGCCAGAGTTATATAGTGCTGTTGGCTGTGAGTTCAATGTTAATGAATCAATAATATATCTTAAATAAGGTGTCTTTAAACAGAAACACACATAAAACAAGGTTATGTATTGATTAGTTGGTGAAAAATGTGAAGCTCATAGGAACCTAACCTGGTATTTCCCCTATGAGCAATGGTCCAGTTTTTGCTAATTTAGTGTTCACAGTGACTTTACAGAATATAACTACTAAGGTAATGAGAATGGACTGGTGTGTGTGTGTGTGTGTGTGTGTGTGTGCGCGTGCACAACCATTGAAATGACTTATTGGCAGAGATGACAGGGTGGCATATGTGGTGAGGTCTCAGAGAACTCTTCTGGAAGGATTTCTTGCTAGTTAATAATGGTTATATTTTCTTAATGATATTTGAGGTGATTTTCTTTTCGTTTTCCTTTTTTTTTTTTTAATTGAAATCTAATCGACAACAATATCCTATTAGTTTCAGGTATTCATCATAGCAAATATTTTTATACACCATGACATGATCTATAGGGTGTTGAGTTATCCTCTGTCCCATACAAAGTCATTACAATGTTATTGACTATATTCCCTAAGCTGTACATTACATCCTCATGACTTATTTTATAACTGGAAGTTTTACCTCTTTAATCCCCTCCACCAATTTTGCCCATCTCCCAACCCCTGCTTCCTCCAGTAACCCATAGTTTGTTTCCTAGATCTATGAGTCTTCCTCTGTCTTGTTTTGTTTGTTCATTCATTTTTTTGATTCTACATATAAGTGAAATCATATGGTATTTGTCTTTCTTTGACTTATCTCACCTAGCATAACACCCTTTAGGTCCAACCATGTTGTTGCAAATGGCAAGATTTCATTCTTTTCACAGCTGAGTAATATTCCATCATGTGTGTGTATGTGTGTGTGTGTGTGTGTGTGTAAATCTTCTTTATCCGTTGATCTATTTATGGACTCTTAGCTTACTTCCATATCTTAGCTATTGTAAACAATGCTGCAATGGACATAAGGGTGCATTTTTTTTTTGGATTGGTATTTTCATTTTCTTCAAATAAGTAACCAGAAGTGGAATTATTGGATTATACAATTGTTCTGTTTTTAATTTTTTGAGGAAACTCCATACTGTTTCTCATAGTGGCTGCACCGATTTACAATCCCACCAGAAAGTACGAGGATTTCCTTTTCTCTGCATCCTCACCAATACTTGTTATTTTGTCTTTTTGATAAGAACCAATCTGACAGGTGTGAGATGACATCTCATTGTGGTTTTATTTTCTGTTTCCCTGATGACTAGAGACGTTGAGCATCTTTTCATGTGCCTGTTGTTTATGTGTATGTCTTCTCTGAAAAATGTGTATTCATGTTCTCCCCCCATTTTTAATTGGATTATTTTTTGATATTAAGTTGTATAAGTTCTTTATATATTTTGGATATTAAGCCCTTAATGGATATATGATTTACAAACATCTTCTCCCATTTGATAGATTGGCTTTTTGTTTTGATGATGGTTTTCTTCACTGTCAAAAGCTGTTTAGTTTGATGTTATTTGCTTATTTTAGCTTTTGTCACCCATGCCCAAGGACATTGGTCCAAAACAAATATTTCCAAGATAGATATGCCTATAGTTTCTTTTAGGAGTTTTACGTTTTAAGGCTTTATGTTCAAGTCTTTAATCCATCTTGAATTTATTTTAGTGTATGGTGTAAGATAGTGGTCCAGTTTCATTCTTTTGCATGTTGCTGTCCAGTTTTTCTAGCACCATTTATTCAAGAGACTGCCTTTTCCCCACTGTATATATTTGCCTTCATTCTCACAAATTAATTGACCATATAAGCATGGGTTTATTTCTGGGTTCTCTATTCTATTCCATTGATCTATGTGTTTTTATGTCAGTACTGTACCATGCCATACTATTTTGATTACTATAGCTTTGTGTAGTATATCTTGAAATCTGAGATTATAACACCTCCAGCCTTGTTCTTTCACAAGATGGTTTTGGATATTTGAGGTCGTTTGTGGCTCCATACAAATTTTAGGGTTCTTTGTTCTAGTGCTATATAAAAAAAAAGTCATTGGTATTTTGATAGAGATTGCATTGAATCCGTAGATTGCTTTGGGTAGTAAGGACAATTTCACAATTTAATTCTTCCAATCCAAGAGCATAGGATATCTTTCATTTATTTGTGTCATCTTCAATTTCTTTCATTGATATGTTATAGTTTTCAGAGTACAGGTCTTTTACCTCTTTGGTTAATTCATTCCTACGTATTTTATTCTTTTTGGTACAATTGCAAATAATATTGTGTTTTAAGAAGTTATTTTATATATTTTCTTTAGAACTGTCTTCATTGGAAATCTTACTCTCAGTTTGTGTCATTTTTGTTATTGGAAACGTAGCTATATTCATTTGGAAAAGATAGTAAAGTATGCGATTATTTAATAGGCTAACACTTTGGAATCTCTAAGGGAGAATGTTTATTACTATTATTACCATTTATTTTACACAATTGTACTGAGAACTATCTTGCATTAGGTAGGGTATATTTTGGGATCCATAAGCAAAAAGAAACACAAAGATCCCTACTTCTGTGGGTTCATGTCCTGGTTTGGGAACCGGCTTCCAGTGAATGAAGTTTAATTTTGTTACAGTCTAGAGTTGTGCAGAGGTATCTGGAAAGAACTCCATCAGCTCAGATCTGAGCCACCTTCAGTGTAGATGTTCTAAGGCTCTTCCCACCCCACCCCACCTTTAAGGTTAGGGAGAGAGATACTAGAATCTTTAAACCACACACATAAATAATTAAGGCCCTTTAATTTAAGAATAGAAATAACTTTCTACTTTTCAACTTGGCATTAACTCTCAAAGAATGGGGATGTTTTTAGCAAAGAGAGACAGGCCCAAGATTTTCTTCATGTAAAATCTCATGATAACAACCTCTAAGGTGAATATTGCAGTGGGTGAAGGGTGCAAGGGAGATTTCTCTAAGCTTCTGTGTATGTTTGAAAGTTTCCATTAGAAAAATTATAGCATCAATCTCATTTTGATACCATGTCTGGGGTTCCTGGCAAGAACACAAATTCACTCTGGAGGAAATATGTGTTTCAGCCAAGCATATACAATTTTCACAGAGAAAGGCCATTGAAAATGAGCTTGAAATTCAAAATTACAAAATTCACAAGGAACCAAGATATCAAGAGTGAGTCAATAGAAAACACACATTAAATTCCCCAATCACTTTTAGATGATATAATAATTGTATACAGAACATAAATCAAGTATGCATAAAATTTTTAAATAAAATTTTAATTTTAATTAAGTTTTATTTAATTTTTAAATAAAAGGTGGACAAGAAAACAGGAGAGAAGAATGATACTCCATCAAAAAGAATCTTTCTGTATTTGAGAAAGTAACCAAATAGAATTCCTAGAAATTGAAGGTGTAGTCATGAAAATCTCAGTGGAAAGATTAAACAGGAGACTGAACCTAGCAGGAGAGAGAGCTGATAAGCTGGAGGACAGATAAAGAAAGAATAAAAATCTGAGGGATAAATGGGATGGGAAGTGCGAACAAGGTGAAGAGACCCAAATGATAGCATGAAAAAAATCCAATGTATGTCTATTTTTAATTTCAGAGAGACAAAAGAGAGACCAGAGCCAGAGAAAACATTCAAAGAGATAACAGCAGAGAATTTTCCAAAGTTGATAAAAGAAATATAGCTCCTAATATTCAGAGAGCACAATGAAGTCTACATAGCAAACTTTAAAAGAATTGGCAGAACTTCAAAGACAAAACAAAAAAATTAATTTCAAGCAGAGAAAGGACGGGTTACTGGCAAAGAATAACTATTAGAACCACCATAGATTCCTTGCTAACAGCAATAAAAGCAAAAGATGGTAAAATACTATCTTCAAACTGTTGAGAAAAAATAACTATTAACGTATAGTTTGAAACTACTTACATCTATCATGAGACACAATATAATAATATTTGTAAAATATTAATATAGAGGCACCTGGGTGACTCAGTTGGTTAAGCTTCCAACTTTGGCTCAGGTCATGTTCTCATGGTTCCTGAATTCGAGCCCCACATCGGGCTCTGGCTGACAGCTCAGAGCCTGGAGCCTGCTTTGAATTCTGTGTCTCCCTCTCTCTCTGCTCCTTCCCTGGTTTGTACTCTCTCTCTCTCTCAAAAAAAATTTTTAAAAATGTTTTAATGCAAAAACTGAGGAACTTATTTCCTAGAAACCCGAACTTAGGAAACTTCTAAAGACTGTCCTTTTGTATGGAAATTGACCCAGAGGGGTACGTAGGTGGCTGAGTCAGTTAATCATCTTGGCTCTTGATTTGGGTTCAGGCCATGATCTCATTGTTTCTCACAGGGCTCTGCACTGACTGTGAGGTGCCTACTTGGGATTCTCTCTCCTTCTTTCTCGGCTCCTCCCCCTCTTCTGCACTCTCTCGAAAGAAAGAAAGAAAGAGAGAAAGAAGGAAGGAAGGAAGGAAGGAAGGAAGGAAGGAAGGAAGGAAGGAAGTTAGTTTATCCAGCAAGAAGAACTGTGCTACAGGTCAAAAGGGGGCTTAAAGACCTGGCAAATCTGAACTGCCATGTGCAATTGTAGAGGTTGTGTATGGCATAGAGGTGTCGTATCTGGGGATGCCAGTTATATGGCAGACAGTGTAGCTTCCATGTTTATTAGTACTCTGTTATTGGGTGGTATACGTACATGACTGATTGGGTGCTGCTTTTCATGGTTGGAAACAAGTCGTTTGAGAAGAAGCACCTTTTCCTAACTTGCACAAAAATACCATAGAGTTTAGTAGCAGCCTTGCACAAGCATGTGGGGACATCTAAACAGATACTGACTACATAGAACAAGAGCAATCAAGGTACTGGTTTATGATATAAAAGAGAAACGAGGAAGAAAAAAATACTCGATAAAAATGACCTTTAAGAAGGGACAGGTTGTCAGATTGAAAATACTCTAAGGTCTCGTTGCTCTGGAGCACAGCGAGATTTGGAAAGGTGGCCTCAAAAACACCTCAACAACTTTGTCACATGAACGACCAGGAAGACATGGATGAAGAATAGAGGGCAGCTCCCAGCTCGGGTGGAGGGAGGGAGGGAGGCGGAGACGTGGAGCTTTCCACCTGGAGTTGCACCCTAGGGTTCCCCCCACAAGGCCTCCCATTGCTACCTCTGACTGGCCCCTCTGAGCTTCTTCAGCTCCAGGAACATAGCCTCTTCCATTGGCTCTGGAGGCAACCATCGAGGAGCTCGAGGCCCCACCTGGCTGCTTAGAGGGTCATGCGGTCACTAAACTGCAGCCCGTACCCTGTGAGCTGTGGCATACCACTTGGGTGGCTCTGTGTGACCCAGGGTCACTCACATAAAAAGTGGAATTTTTTTTAAACCACACTACTGAAGTTTACATAACATGTCATTTATTTGAAGTTTGAAAACATGAAAAAATGAAAACATATTGCTTAGGGATATATTCGTTTGTGGGAAAATTGTAAAGACCTGCTGGGAATGGATTGATCAGATTTAGGATAGTGATTACTGCTAGGGATATGGGAGGAAACTGTGACTGGGGAGAAGTAAATACTGGCCTTCAATTGTACGTTAATGTTTTATATCTCCTATTGAGTGATGAGTACATGTATACTCAATTGTATTATTCTCTAATCTTTTTGGTCTATTTGAAATACTTCAGAGTGAATCAAGGAAGATATGAGTCTCCAGATTGGAAAAGTTCAGCATGTACCAAGCATGTTAATAATAGTGTATCAACACCTACACACATCATAATGGAATGAAAGGGCATCAAAGATTAAAAAATTCGAAACAGCATCAAAGGATAATTGAGGAAGAAAGAAATAAGAACAAATAACATTAACTTTGAAAGAGACATAGCTTTAGATACAGAATTTTGTAAATCTTATGAGAGCGAATGAATATTCTTACTCCAATAATTGTGTAACTAAACTAATTTTGTAAACCAATATCAGCAATTACAATATGCAAATAGCATCAAAAGGAATTAAAATATTGCATAGATCCATGCACAATGAAAAAATAAAATTGGCCATATAACCAATTCCAATTCCACATATAAGGAGCTGGGAAGCTGCCATTCCATTCTGACAAAAGGTAAAATGCTGGACAGACTGAAAAATCAACACCTCTTCTACAATCCTCAAGAGAGATGAGGACACAGGGTACCACTATCCCAAGACCGGATAGACAAATACAGGGAGTCACGGCTTTATGGATGTTGACAAGTTGTTTCTAAAGTTTGTATGAAATGACAAAAGATCCAGAATAGTCAACACAATATTGAATGAGAAGAACAAAGTTGGAAGATTGACACTACCCAACTTTCAGATTTATTATAGAGCTTATTATAGATTGCGATGGTATGGTATTGACAATAGATAGACAAATAGATCAATGGAATAGGATAGAGAGCCCAGAAATTAACCCCTGTAATATATGCAACTGATCTCTGAGAAAGGATTGAAGGTAATACAATAGAGCAAAGATATTCTTTTCAACAAATGCTGCTTGGACAACTGAACATCCACATGCAAAGAAAGAGATCTAGACACAACTCTTACACCATTCACAAAAATTAACTCAAAATGAATCATAGATCTAAATGTAAATGCAAAACTATAAAACTTCTAGAAGATAATATAGGAGAAACTCCAGATGATCTTGGTTTGATGATGACTTTTTAGATAGCACAAAAGGCGTAATCTATGAAAGAAAGAATTGATAAACTGGACTTAATTAAAAATAAAATCATCTGCTCTGTGAGAGACAGTATTGAGAGGATGAGAAGACAAGTGACAGATTGGGAGAAAATATTTGCAAAAGACACGTCTGATAAGGACTGTTATCCAAAATACACAAAGAACTTTAAAACTCAACCATAAGGGGAAAAAACCCTGATTTTAAAAAGGGGCCATACTCCTTAACAAAAACCTCACAAAAGAAGATATATAAATGTGAAATAAACATGTAAAAATATGCTTTACATCATATGCCATTGGGGAAATGCATATTAAAACAACAATAAGATACTACCACACACCTATTAAAATGTTCAAAATCCAGAACCCTGACAACACCAAATGCTGGTGAGGATGTGGAACAACGGAAACTCTTATACATTGCTGGTGGAAAGGCAAAATGGTACAGCCAACTTTGGAAGACAGTTTAGCGGTTTTTACAAAACTAAACACACTCTTAACCATATGAGCCAGCGACTGCACTATCTGGCATTTACCAAAAGGAATCAAAAGTTTATGTCCACACAAAACTTGTGCTATAGTTTATAGAGGATTTATTCATAATTGCTCAAACCTAGACACAACCTCGGTGTTCTTCAGTAGGTGAATAGATCAATAAACTGTGGTGCATCTTGACAGTGGAATATTATTCAGTGCTAAAAAGAAATAAGCTATCAAGCCATGAAAACACATGGAGAAACCTTGAATGCGTATTACTAAGTAAAAGAAATGAATGTAAAAAGGCTGAAAAGACATACTGTACAATTGCAACTTATGGCATTCTGGAAAAGCTGCCATGTTGGAGAAACTATGGAGGGAGTAAAAAGATCCCTGGTGTCCAGGGGTTCAGAAGAGATCAACAGACAGAGTACAGAGGATTTTTAGGGCAGTGAAACCAGTCATGTGATGCTATACTGATGGCTACATGTGACTACACATTTGTACAAACTCAGAATGGTCAACACCAAGAGTAAACCCTAAGGAACACTATGGACTCGGGTGATAATTGGTGTGTCAAGGTAGATTCATCGGTTGTAACAAGTGTACTGTTCTGGTGGGACATGTTGAAAATGGGGAGGCTATGCATGTGTCGGGGCAGGAGGCATATGGGAAATATCTGTGTCTTCTGCATTTGGCTGTGTGCCTAAAGCTGCTCTAAAAAAACAAAGGCCATACGGAAAAAGATGGTCTAAGGTTCTTTGAAGGTTTAGAAAATGCATCTGGTATGTTTGGAGGTTGGGAGGCTTGGAGATCATTATAAACTAGACTAATCCAGAAAGTACAACATTTAACTAGCTAGCATAATATTGGAATGAAAAGTAAGCAAAGACAATAGAAGGAAATAAAACTATATATCAAATTCACTTATGATCACCAACGTACAAATCCAAAATAAAATATTAGCAAATCCAATCTTCTAGATGCTGCGGTGTCAGGAGATATGCTCTTTGCTCACCCCTGTGGGCTATCTCAGATGCTAAAGATTCTCAGTCGGTATCTGTGGGCATGAGTCTCTCTGAACTTTCTACTACTACCTAATGTCTACATTGTCAGGCTTCACCAGGATCTTAAGGTTGCAATGTCCAAAACCAAATTTGATGACCCTTGATTCCTCTTACTTATGCCTCTCCAGTCTTCTCATCTTGGTTAGTGGCAGCTCTGTCCTTCCTTTTCTTTGTTCAAAATCCTTAGAGTCATCCTTGACTCCTCTCTTCCTCTTCTTTGTTTTTCTGGAAGACGCTATATAGAATTGGTTTTAATTTCTCTTTAAATATTTGGTAAAATTCTTTGGTGACACCATCTAAGCATGATGACTTCTTTGGGGGGGGACTTTTAAATTATGAATTTCAATTTTTAGTGGCTTCATTCAGATTATTTATTCTATCTTTACTGAGTGTGGTTTTCAAGGAATTGATTCATTGAGCCTAAGTGGTCAAATTTGTGAGCAGAAGTTTTTAATCTTCCGTAATTTTATTTTTCATGTCGGCAGGATCTGTGGTGATGACTTTGGGTCTTTTCCCCATGTTGGTGATTTGTATATTCTCCTCTTATTTTTGTCAGTCTTGCTAGAGGGTGTTTCAAAGAATCATGTATTTGTTCCATTGATTTTCTCTATTGTTTTACCTCTTCTTTTATTTACTTACTTATTTTTAATGTTTTATTTATTTCTGAGAGAGAGAGAGGGAGACAGTGTGAGCAGAGGAGGGTCAGAGAGAGAGGGAGACACAGAATCTGAAGTAGGCTCCAGGCTCTGAGCTAGCTGTCAGCACAGAGCCTGACGTGGGGCTCCAACCCACGAATCATGAGATCATGACCTGAGCCGAAGTCGGGCGCTTAACCAACTGAGCCACCCAGGTGCCCCTAAAATCATTTTTAAGATACTAGGTAATGCCTATTTATTTCCCAATGCAAAATATGAATAATTATCACATTTGTGCTTCTAACTTCCTGCTGTACTATACACCACTGGACTTGTGTTAATTATATGATTATTTTTAGTTGTTTGCCTTATATGATTTCACAATATACAGACACGTGTGTTACTTAGCTTGTTATTGATAATGTGTTTAGTATTTGCCTTGTGTGAGATTTAAAGAGACTGAACTGCTTAAAGGATTTTGCGCCACTGACTCTTTCACTTCTTTTCTCAATTTTCGTTAGTGATACTCTTTCATATCATCATGGTTTTTAACATCTGTGTTCTTTTCTACAATGAACATTCCCTTAGTGTACCCTTAGTTCCACATGTAAACGGGTTTGATGCTCACCAATCCTTTTACCTTGGCTTTTCCATCTTCTCTTGAAAGATTGGTATTTTGAGGAAAGACTTATTCCTAATTTTTGTATATTCGATCATGTTTTTGTACGGCATTTAATTTTGGATGACAACTTTGCTGGAATAAGTTCACCCTAAGTTGATTACATTTTCATTCCTTGATGACTTTGTGGGTATTGATTTACTGGCTTCTACTCTTGAGTATTGTGCGGACAAGTCTAAAGCAAAGCTGATTCTCTTTCCACCTCATGACTCCATGAATAAATTGGTAAACTAAAATCAAAACTAAAACTAAAACTAAAAAATAAAATTAAAAAAATAAAAGCAGCAAAAAGAATTGGAATGGAGCTCTGACAATATTCAAAAGAAATGAAAAATATGAAAGACAAAGAAGAATCAACATTAGCATCCTTAAAAAAGAGACAATAAAATATAATATTGAAAGCCATAGTAGGAGAAACTTTACTGAAACAAAAAATATTTGAATCTGGAGATTAAAAACCTTTGCTATTCGGGTGCATAGGTGGCTCAATTGGTTGAGTGTCTGACTTCGGCTCAGGTCATGATCTCTGGGCTCGTGGGTTCGAGGCCCCCCCATCAAGCCCTGTGCTCCCTCTCTCTCTGTCCCTCCCCCACTCGTGTTCATGCTCTGCTCTCAAAAATAAACATTAAAAAACATTTTAAAAAACCTTTGCTACACTGTCTTATCCCAGTTTTATGATATTTTATTCTTTCTTCTTTTTCTAATATTAATTTTATTTTTAAAATACTTTGTTTTCTTGAGACCTGCCAGATCATTTTTTCATCTTCTTCTGTTACAATACCATCCTTTCTTTGGATGTTTATTTCTCTTCTTTGAGCTTTTTTTTCCCCATTAAAGCTATATGTATGACTTTTGTTTTCCAGCACAGAGAAGTGTTGGTCTCTAAATTTTCCTCTATTTCGTTGCATGTGTTCTACCATATTTATCTGCTTTTTGTTTGTCATGCTTATATCATTACCTTATTATCCTTCTATATTTACATTGGTTTTGTATTATTTCCTTTCATTTTATTCGTTTTTTAATGGAGGCTAATGCTTTCTTGGTCAGCTCTTTGTTGTACGAGCCAAGCAGTGTGGAGAAAAGATGAAGGGAATAAATTGGATCAGAAGCCGTTTGGGCTTGGGTGGATGGTCTCCAAATACTCTTCACCAACACTCCATCCCATGGAATGGATTTGCTTCAGGCTAGTGGGAAGTCCTCCTGTTTCAGATTGGAGCTCAATACATTTCTCTCAATGATCAACAATTCTCATCTTCAGCTAACGGACATATCATATGCAAAATTATTTGTCACTTTTTACCCCCTGTCCTACCTACGGAGAGCCTGCTTTTTTGCAGAGATAGTGTGTGTGACTTCACACCTTATGGGGCAACCTATGACCAATGAGAGCAGAAGCTGGTACATAATGCTGCCTTCTTCCATCCCACAGTCACATCAGATTTAAAGCACATTCTACACAGCTCCTCAGAAGTCCTAACAGGATCAGGCCTCCATTTCCCACAATGACCAACCGTAGAACACACACTCTAATGGTTATTTTTCCTGTCCCATTTCCATATGTCTGTTCCCTGGAGGGACTTGCCCAACTAAACCACCTGGTATAAACTCTTCTCTTAGGCTCCCATTTTTTGACAGCAGCTCTCCTTTAAGAGTGTGGTTTAGAATTTTCAGTTTTTTCTTTCATCAAAGTCCCCATTGTGCTCTGTCCTGTCTCTACAAAGCATCTTGAAATGGTAGGGATTATGGAGTATGTGACCTTAAAACCCCAGTATTTAGCATGGGACCTGCCTTACAATAAGTATTCAGCAAACATTGAGTGAATGAATGAATGAATGGACATAAGCAGAGGGTTTCATTCTCTTTATTGGAGATAATAACAATGTGGTAGCTCACAGAATCCTCTCATGGAGAAACGGTGTCATATAGAAATAAGAGTTCAGTCTAAAAGTTCATTTCCACTCTTCCTCTTATTGACGTGACCTTGGCAAGTTATTTAACCTATTTGAGTCTCATTTTTCCCCTATAAAATGGGGACAGGGATACTTGCTTCATCAGGCTATTGCAAAAAATTAAATGAGACTATCTATATAAAACACTTAATGCTATGCTTGGAGTTTTGTAAACACTTATAAATGCTTCCTATTATTATTATTACCGTTATTACTCTACTATCTTGTGTTCTTCTGGTCAGGGAGAAAATAAACTAACCTGCTGTCAGTTAAACAGAACAGGATTTGCTGGTCTGGGCATTAAAACTTTTAACCTGACTCAGATTTGACAAATGCCCTAAGTGGCTCCCTTAATAACTTAGACCTAGGAATAGTAGAAAAAGAATATACTTAAGAATGGGTGATGTGTAAGGACCCAAATTCTCTTTCCAATGTCTGGGGGTGGAGGGGTGTGGTGGGCAAAGAAGATGTAATCTAAAGACAGCTTTGCACTCCATCTTTCCAGCATCTCATGCTGACCTGCAGGGAGCAAGAGAACTGTCCTTCTGTGGTAGTTCTGGAGTGGACAAGGGATAAGGTGGTGTGCCTAATCATGCCCCTGGCGCTCCAAATGGGTGGGCAAGATAAAATATCTGAGCACCTGGCTGGGCCCCATCCAAATTGGTGATGGTGGGGGGGACTCTGTACCTGTAGCAAATCCTGCTGAAAAGGTATAATCCAGGGAGGGTGAGGACCGAGGACCAGGGAGGAACCCCCTGCTCTGGTACAGTTAAGTGGGTCCTGACACCCAGATGGGCAGGGCAGTCTGGGTTGCTGCTGCTGCTGCTGCTGGTACACCATAGAAGACAGTGCCACTCAACCAAGCTGGTGTGGGAGGTATGGCTAAAAGATTAGGCCAGATGCACGGAGGCAGAGGAAGTGCAGATGGGACCGTGGAGGTGATGGGCAAGTGGCTTCCTTCCGCCACATCCATGATGCATGGGAAGCTGGGCAATACAGGTAATGAACATGATCCCACCTCTGCCTCTTACTAGCTATATGACAGGGGCAAATTGTTTCCTTTAATTGGATCCAGCACCCTTATCTGTTAGCTTGGGAAATGGATATTAATTGAGTACCTATGATGAGCCAGGTGCTGTTGTAAGGCCCTGGAGATCTCTCTATGAAGAGGATAAAAGTTATCAGTAAAGATTGTCTTTGGCCCCATGTAATAGAAAGACCAAAGAACTTAAATAAGATCCGGGATTTATTTGTTTATGTCACATACAGCAAGGCCAGAGACTCCAGATCAGAGTTGTTATGGTGGCTCTGTAGTCACCAGGGAAACAGGCTTTTTCTATTTCTCTGCTATGTTATTTTTATGCTATTTTATCATCAAGGTCACCTCATGGTCCCAAGATAATTAATGTAACCCCAGATATCATGTCACATGAAGCAGGAAGAAGGGAAATGGACAGAAGAGAGCCCCTTCCAGCCGAGAGCTTTTCAAGAAGCCCACAGAATTCTTTCCTACATCTAAGTGTCTGCTTCTACCAGCAAGGCAGATTGGGAAATGTGGCTTTGCAAGTCAGATGTGTTGTCACACCCTTCATTGTAAGGGTTCTGTTTATAAGGATGAAGAGAGAAACATGACCCAGAAACCTCCACCACAAACGGACAAGTTCCTGCTTCTCAGGGAGTTCATGTCCCAGCGGAGAAAGTTAGATAACCAACAAGAAAACAAATTAAATGGTAATTTTAGACGGTGATAAGCTCTGTCAAGAAAACAGAATGTAGTGATGAAATACAGTGGGTGGTGAGGAGGGGGGTAGGAATCCAATGTGGATTGGCAGGACAAAAAATATCCCTGAGAGGAAAAAGTTCTAAAAAACCTTCTAATTCTGACATTCTGTGATTTGAGGTATCTCAGCAACCTTCCCCCACCCCACCCTCATCCCTGAGGAAAATAGTGATAGTAAGGAGATTTTCTATAAACAAAATCCGTCCTCTTTCCACAAACTCTTAATTTCTCTTATTACGTTCAATCCCACTGTATTGGCACAAAAGATGTATCCTATTCTTTCAACTGCAAGAGATAGAAAACCGAATTCAAATGGGTTAGGCATCAAAGAAATGTAGCCTCTGACAGAGTTGGAAGTTCAAAAACAAGGGCGAGCTCAAGGGTTACTCATCTCAGCAGTTTGTCGATGTCACTTAGGGCTCTTTCTGTTTTCTGGCTCTGCCATACTCGTGGGTTGGCTCCATCATCTGGCTGTTAGCAAGATGACTGCACCATTCTGGCCATCAGTCTGTTATGACAACAACTAGATGGAGTAGAAAGACAACCTCGCCCTGTGTGACTGTGGACCTCCCTTGAGGCTCACTGACTCTTCTGCCATCTCAAATCCTAGTGAATTTTTCATTTCTAATTTTTCTTGGGGTTTCTTTGACGAATGGGTAATTTACAAATGTATTGTTCAATTTCCACATATTTGGAGATTTCCCGAGTAACTTTCTATTGTTAATTTCTAGTTCGTTCATACTGATCAGAAAATATAATCCATATTAATTAGTTCCTTTTATATTTATTGAGAGACTTGCATTGTGGTCCAGAATATGGTTCATCGTGGAGAATGTTCTATGTGCACCTGAAAAGAGTATTCTGCTGTGTTGGTTGGAGTGTCCTACAAATGTTAGTTGAGCCAGATTGGTTGGCACCTTGCTTCTAGTCTTCTCCGGCACCATGGATGGGTTCTCTGACAACTGAAACAGAAATATGAAGACTTCCATGATAACTGTGAGTTTGTCTATTTCTCTTTTTGTCTTTTGATATATATGTGTATATGTGTGTGTGTATATATATATACATATTTGAAACTCTATTTTTGGGTAGATTGACATTAGAACTTATATTTTGTTGATGATTCGATCCTCTTACAACTATACAAGTACTGAATCCTACTTTGTCTGATAATAATTTAGCTACTCTCACGTCTTTATTATTAATACACACTATATGACATTTTCCATCCTAGAACTTTTAATCTATTTGTGTATGTATTTTTAAGTGTTGTTGTTTTTTTTATAGAAAGCACAGAGTTGAGCCTTGCTTTTTAAATTGCAGTCTAATAATTTCTGCGCTTTATTTGGAATGCTTAGAGAATTTACACTTAATGTGATTATCCATATAGTTGGATTTAAACTATGAACTTGCTGTTGAATTTCATTTTTTAGTGTTCTGTTGCACTGTCATTCCGGCTTATTGGTTATGCCTATTTGTTTTGTTTGGTTGGTTGGTTGGTTGGTTGCTAAAGTGTATAGAATATACCTTGACTTGTTTTAGCATATCTTCAAATACTATACCATTTCTTGTGCAGTACAAGAACCTTAACACAGCATCCCTCTATTTTCTCTACCTATCCTTAGTGATATTATGGTCATCCACCTTGTTTCCACATAGGCTATAAAACGCATAACACATCATTATGAATTTTACTTATATGGTTTATAAAAATGAGAAGAAACTACCCTTTATATATATTCACCTATTTCCTATTTCTAGCACTCTTTCCTCTATTAGGTAGATCCAAGTTCTTTTTATTTTATTTTATTTTATTTTTTACATTTATTTATTTTTGAGAGACAGAGTAAGACAGAGCGTGAGCTGGAGAGGGGCAGAGAGAGAAGGAGACACAGAATCCGAAACAGGCTCCGGGCTCTGAGCAAGTATTCAGCACAGCCGAAGCATTGAGCCAAAGTCGGACGCTCAACTGACTGAGTCACTCAGGCGCCCCAAGGTAGATCTTAGTTCTATCTCATGTAATTTGTCTCTGCCTGAAAAGCTACCCTTAACATATTTTTGCAATGTAAGCTTGCGGTGGCAAATTACCTTCTTTGTTCTTGTTGTCCGAAAACGTCTGTTTTGCATTAATTTTTGAAAGATTTGGGAGAATATAAAATTCTAGGTTGATGGATTTTTTTTCTTTCAGCACTTTAATGAGGTCATTCTATTGTTTTTTGGTTTACATAGCTTCTGAACAGAAGTTTGTGAGATTCATATCTTTGTTCTTCTCTGTGTAATGCATATTTTTTCTTTTGTTGCTTTTAAGATTTTTCTTTTAATCATGGGTTTTCAGAAATTTGGATATAATGTGTCTTGATGTGGTTTTCTTTGTATTTATCCTGTTTGGCATTTATTAAACTTTCTGGATCCATAGTTTGTAATATTAATCAAATTTGGAAATTTTTGGTTACTTGTTCAAATATTTTTTTCTTTCTATCCCATCTCTTTCTGAGACTCCCATGCACATATGTTAGATTAATGGATATTGTCCCAGAAGCCACAGTTCTATATTTTTAGGACCTTTTTTTCCTTTGTGCTTCATCTTGGATAGTTTCCTTCCCTATGTCTTCAGGATCAGTGAACATTTTTCTTCAATGTCTACTATACTACTAAGCCTGTCTGGTGAATTTTTTATTTCAGATATTTTATTTGTCATGTCTACAAGTTTTGTATGATTAATCTTTATATCTTCTATTTCTATGTTTATTGCTTTTCTGCCTTCCTTTGAACCTTTGTAAACATTTATAACAGTTGCTTTAAAGATCTTATTTGTTAATTCTACCATCTCTGTCTGTTAATTCTCCATGCCTATTTCAACTGTCTGCATCTTTTCCAGGCTTTGGGTTCCAATGTCTTCATATATCTTGTAAGTTTTGACAGGATGTTATACATTGTGAACTTTACATTGGTAGACACAGAGCACAAGTGGGGGAGGGGCAGAGAGAGACACAGAATCCGAAGCAGGCTCTGGGCTCTGAGCTGTCAGCACAGAACCTAACGCGGGGCTCGAACTTACAAACTGCGAGATCATGACCTGAGCCGAAGTCAGACGCTTAACTGACTGAGCCACCCAGGCACCCCAGATTTTGTGTGCCTTTAAGGGTGTTAGATCCATGTACGGCTTGCAGTTAAGTTACTCATAGATAGGTGTGATCCTTCTGAGGTTTGTTTTCAAGCTTTTAAATTTTCTTAGGGTGGTCCTGAGTAGGTTTGATTCTAAGACTAGGTCAAGCTCCACTGTTAAGATGGGACTCACCTGGGTCTCTGCCAGAAGACTGCGAGTCTGAGAAGTCTCCATTCCATTTGATAGGATATGATTTCCTCTCAGCCCTGTGTGAGGTTTCGCATTGTTTTGCTTATAGCTCCCTCATTTTTCTTTTCTTAACTTCATGGATCCTCACTCTATGCTTATGTGATTGACTAATCAGCAACAGACTCCAGGGATCCTGTGCATTCTTCTGGAGTATTTACTTAAGCAGCTTTTCCCTCTCCAGTGCTATGTCTCAAAAAGTTCAGCCACTTCATTTTTTTCCTGAATGACAATTTCTGCCTCTTCAACTCAGAAAGAGCAATGCTCTGCTTGGATCCCTTCCTTGCAGAAAGCACCTTCAGATAGAAAGCCAGGGTGATGATAGGCTCATCCTGTTTGATCTTTTTCTCAGGTAACAGTGTTGCCCAATGTCTGAGAACTGTAGCTTTGTATATTTTGTTCAGTTTTCTAGTTCCTAACAGTGAGAAGTAAGCCTGGTCCCAGTTACCCCATCGTGGCTAAAAATAGAACTTCTTAATACCTTTTTTAAAAAAAATGTTTTATTTTTGAGAGAGAGAGAGAGCATGTGCGTGAGTGGGGGAGGGGCAGAGAGGGGGGGGACAGAGGATCTGGACTGGGCTCTGTGCTGACAGCACAGAGCCTGATGTGGGGCTTAAACTCATGAACAGTGAGACCATGACCTGAGCCAAGGTTGGCTGCTTAACTGACTGAGCCCCCCAGGCACCTCTGTCTTTTTAATATCCATATCAATCAACATAATTCTGGCTCCACAGAACTAAAATTTTTGAATAAAAATTAACAAAACATTAATGTACTGAATTATCACTCATAAAAATTGCATGCATTGGTGCTTTCCTGACATTGTACTAAGCACCAGTACAATGGACGTTTGCAGTTTATGGAATAATCTATTTCTAAGAATTCCATCTCATTAAAATTTAAGATAGTTTAAAATGTATTCACAAGAAGCACAAAATAAGATTAACTGTGCATAAAAGTGTGGTTTTGAATTCATTTAAAACAAGTCACACTTTCACAGGCATTTAAATAAGTCTGATAAGGTCCCATAGGAAGCGAGAGAAGGGGATGGAAGCAAGTCATGTTGGTGGCAGAGGCAAAAATGGTGTCAAGAATTGTTACTCATTTCCAAAGATAGTCGCCTAGGGGATTCGGAAAAAACTGAATCAGAAAAAGTCGATCTACTATATTAAATATTTCTTCACAGACTCTCAGGACATAGCTTTATCTATTCAGAGGGAACTACCATAAATGCAGCACTAGTTTCTTCACAAAGGGAATTTGTTCATATATTCTTGGAACATTTGGAAAGTTTTTAGTTTTTGCTTTGTCTCAAAGTAAACAGACACTGTGTGAGTTAAAAAAAAAAAAACTTTTCAAAATCTCTTTTCTATTGAAGGCAATTGGCTGTGAATTTTTCCTTCTCTGAAACCCCAAACAACTTGTTAACATCACCTGTCCCAACGACATCTCTACCTTCAACTTGCTACCCTTCCCCTCATTCTAGTCACAGGCTGGCCTCAGTGCCTTTGCACATGCCTAGAAGGTTCGTCCTCTCCTGGACACCTCTCATTCTCTTTGTAATCTTTTACATTTCAACCTAACTGCCTCAAAGAGGCTTCCCATGATCATCCAATTTAATAACACTATCCCTTTAATTCCCCCTCATAAGTCTGGTTTTTTCTTTCCTTCAGAGAAGGGATGCTGGCTCTTTTTGGCCTGTATGCTCTCAAATCTATCTCCCTATCCTTACCCAGCTCAGCACCTCTGGGGAACTGATTGACTCTTGTGGACTTCGTTTCCTAGACTACCTTACTTCCTGACTTCTCTAGAGCCTCAGCTGTTGGGAGGTACTGATGAATGTCACAAAAACAAGAAGAAGGGACAAGGTAGAGATTCCTCCCTTCTCTTTCATCTTCTTTTTTGATCTGCACGAAAGCTGAGGTTCCCCTACGTCTTCCATTCATACTAGACATCTATTCATTCCATGGTCCCAATTCTCCTTGGACAGTTTCTGTTTTGGTTCCTGCCTCTCAGATGGCCCAGGTCCTGGACTCTGATAACATCACCTCCTCTCCTTGTTGAGAGGCTTCCTGCAGCAAATAATCTCTGAGTTCCTTCATCGTCCCAGACTTCTTCGCTTTCCTACTGATGAGGTTTTGGGGTGATGGTGGGGTTCTTGGGGTTTGGAGCTGACAGCCAAGAAAGAATTCTTGAAGACGTCTTTGGTGCAAAAAGGTGATATTTAAATTAAAGTACGGGGAAAGGATTTTATTAAAGTATGTGGGCAGAAAGAGCTGCACAGGAGTGACTGTTTTGTGGAGTCAGAGGAGATAAAGTCAAGGGAGTTCCTAAAGGGATGCTAATATACTAAAGACTCAGATTACTGGAGACATAGCTATTGTCAAGCTAAGGTTGTTTTTCCTTCTAGTAAACATTAACATTAAGATAGTAGGGAGTTCCTGGACTTTAGGCTATTGATGGGATTGCTTTTTTCTTGTAAATTTGTGAAGACTCTTTTTAGTTTAACCCTTTGTTTTTTTGTCCTTTCCCATTTTGGGGTAGCCCNCTCATCACTGTCACTCATATAAGTAACAAATCCCCTGCATTCAATTCTCTCTGCTGTATATACTCAGAGTAGTTCTCTCTGGTTAGACCCTGACTGATACAGCACGTATCTCAAATTGTAGATATAAATTTATCACCTGCTATGTCTCTTAATCTAATATCTGAAAATGTCCCTCTCCCCTTCCCACACACAGTCCATGATAAAAGAAACATCTCTTTTCTTCAGTACCAATCTTTAACACCCAGTACCAGTGCTTGGCTTTTGGTAGTTGCCCAATTAATGTATGTAAAATAATGCTTGAAAGGGAAGGTGGCAGTGACGAGATCAAATTTACCTTCAATCCCTGGTGACCCAAGTATTTTCCTACCTCAGCTCAAGTTCTATAGACTGTCAAGAGCAAGCCACCATAGTGAGCTGTCCTTCATGGTTATGCAAAGAAAAAGTTTCACTGAGGGGAGACCAGAATGCTAAGCCTTGCTGCTATTATTGTTTTCTCCTTTCTTTTTCTTTCGTCTTCTTTTTTTTTTTTTTTCAAATTCCACTTTAGTGGAGAGAAAACTTTCTCATTTCCCATTTCAGCTCACTGAATTATTCATCAAAAATGTTCCACTGGTATTTCCTCCTCTGTCAGAGTTCTGCAGTTCCAGAAACACTCTGCCCTGAAGTTGCAATCAGAGTAATTAGCAGCCCCTTATGGGACCCACCCTGTCCATGCCCTCAGGTTCCCAGCCTCCGCCTGCAGAGATGAGAGCCTACCCAGGGTCTGATTTTTCTGCAGGGGTGAGGCCAGCCTAAGCTTGTAACCCCACTGAACCCCTGCAGGCTTCCCCTCCCCCCTTGCTGGCTCCTGTAACTATTGTACTAAGAGCTCTGGAGTTCTGCTCACACCACCCCTTGTCTGACTGGCTGATTCCTCTATGCCTCGTTTTCCTTGGCTCTCCAGTGGGAAGGACAGCCCTCTGCTGCCTGCCTTGCAGTGTCCTTGTGGGTTCGCAGGGGCCATCATGGCCTCAAGCAATGTCTACTGCTGGGATTCCAATGGGCTTTGTCAATTGGTAGAAGTTTATTCAGAAATTAAATTGCCTCAAAGGATGATTTCTCTCTAGAAGGCATTCCTGTTTTTGTTACAAGGTTTTCCCTGTTGCATGGCCTCTGTCTCCAGAAGAGAAGATGAATTCTGCATTCTCCCTGCTGTCTCTTCATTCACATCTGTTCTCACACCCATCATTGTGGACCGGCATCTGCTTCCGGATAGAGCAGTGCAAGATGAGCGTCACCCTGCAGCTCTTAGCACAAAATAGGAGAGAGCATGCGTCTCATCATCATAGATCTCTCTGGGCCTCGTCGCCTTGGGAATCCTGAGTGGCGCTGTCTGCAAGCGGACACCTGGGCTGTCCGCATGGAGCTATGCGGGCCCCGCAGGTCTCGGTTTCCAGCGTGCCTGATAGGCTCGCCACGAGGGGGCGCTCGAGAGGCTGAAAGGCGGGAGGAGGAAGCGGCTCTCTCCCTCTGCCTTCAGAGCGTCTTGTCCCTGGCGGCCGCAGCCCCTGAATCCACATTGCGTTTTCTCCAGGATCCATTCTGCAGAGTTAGCGGCGTTGCCTCCTCCTGGCCAGAGACGCTGCACAAGCTGTCTGGCATCTCCGCTTCAGGGTCTGGGTCTCAGCCCCACGGGCATCCTCTGAGCCCAGAGACAGCAGCACCAGCCGCTGCCTCCTCCACCCCACACCTAGATTTGCTGGTCCCAGCTCTGCCAGGTCCCCCTCTCCAAGCTTCGAAGAGTTTCAGCAATTCCAATCTGTTCCCGAGGGCCCCAGCCTGTCATAACTAAGAGTACTCCTTACCTTCTCATTTTCAGTTACAATTTAATGAATACGATGGTATGTGCCAATTATATCTCAATAAAAATTATTATTGGGGGAAATAAAGATTTCCATTAAACCATAAAAATTTTTTCATATTAAATTCTCTCTGTTAAAATACCTGGGGGTTTACATCTCCTAACGGGGGCGTTTAGGGTCTCCTCACAGTTCCCTTACTGATCCAGAAATGGGAGCCCGGAGTGGAGGCAGGGATGGTGGGCATCAGGAGATGGCGGAGGCCAGGAGGTGGTGCAGAGCAGATGGGGGTGGGCTGGGAGGGTTACTGCACACTCCAGTCAGCTGTGTGTGAGCCCTGACTGACACCCCTGCTAGGGACTCCCAGAGGCACCGGCATGCACCCGCTCTTCTGGGAATCTGGGTCCTGAGAGCAGATCACCAGCTTGGGAGCTGGAGTCAGAGGGCCAGTCAGACTTGGCCAAAGGGGCTTCGTACCCAGGAAGCCCTCCACACAGCAGTCTGAACAAGTGAGGAGCGAAATGAATGAGTCCTCTGCTGCCTGGCCTGTGGAGAGAAGACACTCTTTTCCTAAGGAAAAAACACTCTTTGCTGGTTGGATTGGTCTCCCTGCCCACCCTCAGCATACTGTATCCGCTTCCAGTCCAAGGATTGGGCGGGACAGATGACAGATGGTGCAGGCAATCCACTGTGGACCAACCCCAAGCTCATGATTCTTTTAAGGTCAAGCTTAGGTGCTGCTGCATCCGTAAGGTTTCTGTTATAAAACCCACCTTACAATCATCTCTCCTGTCTGCATTTATAGGAGTGATGGTCAATACCACTCACTGGGCCGTGGGAAGAGGTCTTGGGGGAATCGACACGTTCCCTGCCCTCAATGGCGTGTTGGTGGTAAAAAACAAACAAAAAAGATAGAAAACTCAGTAGTGACTATCTATCTATCCATGTATCATCATCATCATCTATCTACCTTATCCCTCTGTCTAAAGTAATGGTACCTACCGGTGTTTGATAAGTAATTGCTGAGTGGATGGATGGATGGATGGACAGATGGACGGATGGATAGATGGATGTCTCACTAAGACGGAGACTGGCAGACTGGAGCAAGGCCATCTGTTGCTGATTCTTCCTTGTGTTCTTGATGCCTCGTGTACTGCCTGACGTGTGGTGGTCCCTTATCCTTGGGTGAGTTTGTGACTTGAACACGACAATGGGGAGAGGTGTAGTGGAAGGAAAAGCCAGAACATACACATGATCAGAGATGCGACTCCCAACCCAGGGTGCTTTCTCTGCCTCCCAGTACCTGTGCCTGGTGCCTGCTCTTCCACCCTGCAACTGATCCCCTGGTTCAGCACCACACCCTGGCCCAGCCTCGCCAGAAGCTGTTAACACCTAAGCAAGTCTCCGCTAGTGGGAGGAACCTCAGACCAGGAGAGTCCTGGGGCTCCCAGAGGTCAGAAAACAGAGACAAGCCTGGAGAAGGACATGAGGTTGCTGAAGACGACGGTCCACCTTGGACCCCCTTTGTCTGGCCAGGGCCCCGCCTCGTGGCATTTGGAATGAAAACCAAGTGAGCTGTCCTTCATGGTTATGCAGAGAAAAGGTTTTACTGTGGGGAGGCCAGATGGGGAGACCATCTCTGTGGAGATGGGCTCTGATCCAGAAATCCAAGAGCCGCCCTGCGCTAGCGGCTCTGCGGCGCCTCAGCACGCACCAAGGCCAAGGTTAGCCTGCCAGACTCTTTTACTAGGGCGGACTGTCCCGGATGTGACAGTCCAGTCCGGGACTCGAGGCATGACCTGGGGTGGGGCAGCTGTCTTCACTGGAGGCATCTCCAGGAGAGCTGGCATCTGAGGACATCTCCAGGCGGCACTTCTAGAGACAGGGGAATAGGAAGTCATGTCTGAAGAAGTGGGGGGGCGCCTTGTGGAAATGCGCATTACGTTTCCTGAAGCCAGCTGACCCTGCTCCCTGCTGTGCCTGCCTCAGGCCAGTGGGGAAGCCTCCCTTTCCTCTCCCAACCCCGAGGCAGGCCTCCCCCGGCCTCCCAGCCAATCTCCTTCCCCTGCCCGGCCCGCAGGCCCGCAGCCCTTCCCTGCATTAGCAGCAGCGGCTGCTGTCAGTGTCCGGGAAGAGAATCTGGCCGGAAAAGTGTGTGCCAATTACTAAATCAATAAGCACGGCTAACCTCTCCATTCACCGCCTCTCTGCAGAGATCACCTCAGCTCTGCAGCTGAATATGCTTAGTGGGCAGGGCTCACAGCCCGGAAGGGAGGGGGGCAGCCCTGCTCACCGCACCCCTCCTCCACCTCTGATTTCCAGGTTTTAGCTTCGTGCTCAGGCTCACCTTCAAACTTCAGCTCAACCCAGAGGTCACCGCAAGATGCCCACCCCGGAATCTAGGTGACGTCTTCCCCTCACCTAGGGAAGCCAAAGGGGGCAAAGTTTCCCTTGTTTGAGGCAGGACGTTTTGTCAGCTCATCCGAAACCATTTGAAAGAGGAAGCCAGCTGTTTATCACACACAAATTCAAAATTAGAAGAGTATTTATTTTAACGATTCACACGAACAACAATTAAAACCGTTAGTACCCATTCCTTGGTCCATGCAGAGCATGGATTTAAGTAGTGAACTCAGCACAACTCAGTGAAGTGGTGGTTATTACTATTGTTATTGTTATCACCATCCTTATTTTATAGATGATCAAACAATGGCACAGAGAGGTTAAATAACCAGCCCCAGGTCACACAGCTAGGCTTGGAAGCACCGGGACTTGACCCCAGGGCCCTTGCTCTAATAGGGTCAGTTCCATTCAACATCTGTTTGTGGCAAGAACTTAGAGGTCTTTCTGTGCCCCCCACCCCCCACTTCAGGAAAGCAACAGAGCACTTTGTATTTCCTCTCCTGGGCTCGCTGCAGTGCTGAGAAGACAATCAGGACAACTATTCCTCCTGCTGTTTATGCTAGGTGCACTGTGCTAGAGAAATCAAAGCCCTGCCTTCCTGCCGCTCACCTTCGTGAATGCTAAGACTTGAGAACAAAGCGGGGGAGGGGTGTCCTGAAGTCTAGGGATTCTGGCCAGGTTAGCCCAGCGCTGGCGTCTGTCTCTCTTTGCCAGAGGGCCGCCCTTGACACCCAGCCTTGCCAGTGCGACAGAGAGCTAGACGCGCCCCCCGGGTGACTGGGGGGGCGGGGGTACAAGTACCTTGTCTCTGACGGGCCCACTGCACACCCAGCCTGTCTGCCCTCACACCCCTGCTGGGCTTCTTCCTTTCCAGGCCCCATTTCCCCCGCCTCTCCTGGGTTTTCCAGGGAACATTCCCTGGTAAAGTTCATTCACACAAATCCCCTGTTCTCCTTAGGCTTCCAGACAACACTGCCTAAGCCACCACCTTCCAGGCTATGGGCCAGAGAGGGAAGAGTCTTCTGAGGGTCAGGAGAGCTGGGGCTTGGGGGAGGGGCAGCCAGGGCAAGTGGGGATGTAGAGAAAGCCCCCCTACATCTCTTCTCCTGCACCAGGTTTGCTGCTGAGGGCAGGGGTTCAGTTCTGGCACATTGCCCAAAGCAAGTCACAAGGCCCACCCAGATTGGAGGGGTGGGGTGAAGAGACTCCAGGGACAAGGGCAAAGTGGGGCCGTTTTTCTGATCCATCACACTAGGTAGGCGTGCCCATGCACCCCTTGGAAAGGCTTTCTGTTCCCCTGGTTTTTTTTTTTTTAATGTTTTATTTATTTCTGAGAGAGAGAGAGAGAGAGAGAGAGAGACAGCATGAGCATGGGAGGGTCAGAGAGAGAGGGAGATACAGAATCTGAAACAGGCTCCAGACTCAGCCGGCTATCAGCACAAGCCGGACATGGGGCTTGAACCCACGAACCGTGAGATCATGACCTGAGCCGAAGTTGGACGCTTAACCAACTGAGCCACCCAGGTGCCCCTCTGTTCCTCTGTTTTGAAATCGCTAAGTTAACCAGTGTTAAGTGACCCAAGATCGCCTGGCTAGTAAGTGGGATCCTGGGAAACGGATGTCAAGCAATCTGGTTCCATGGCCAGGGTTATGAACCCCTCACTCAGCTCTGTTCTCAGGGCCTATAGGGCACGTAGCACGCACTAAATGTGCAGTGCTTTTTAAGTCTGCCACCACAGGTATGCCCGGAACATCTTATTTCTTCTGTAAGGAAAAAATGAAACTCGACTTTGCACTCCGATGGAGTTGAAGGGTAATGTGATTCCCTCCCACAAAGGCATGCCCAGATCCCAGTATCAAGTGAGAGCACAGCATTCTGGGAGGACCCTTCCATCTTCGCTCATGCTGGTCCTTGCTGAGATGTCCAGCGAACAAGCCTGCTGGGCTCCTGGGGTCGGCTTGGGGTCTCCCGACCTTGTGGGCGGGACACCCCTCCCTGTATACCCCAAAATCCTCCCTCCAGAGAACCAGGAGTCCTGCTCCTCACATCCTCAGCAACCCATCTATTCCCTTTCTGGATCGTGGGCGCTCTCTCTCTCTCTGCAAACATTTTGCAAGATAGGACCTCAAAACGATGGAATTTACATGTCTGATTTTGTATATACTCAGTGTTATCGGTTACAACATTATCCTTCCCAGACGTGGAGGCATTTGTTAGGATATCTTGAGGGAGGGTATATATTAATAGTGGGAAGGGATATGGAACATGTACCCCTCAAAGCCATGCTGACAAGTCTTCCTGTCCCTTCCCAATGACCTGGAGAAAGGGGTGGGTAAGAAGAAACACGTCATTCTACCCAATATCAACCCACGTCATCCTTGCCTCCTGCTGTTCACTGGACAATTGCCTCGTAGATAATGCCCTTTGTGCATCAACAGGCTCTCCTTCACAAACCAGCTCAGGATTCCACCAACACAGGTGTGTCAGTTCTTCCAAAGTCTTCCATTCCAGTCTTCCATTCCTACCCAGAAGTGTAGCCAAATCCCACAGCGTCAGGGAGCGTCCCTACAAGTCCCCTCGCTGTGCCGTCTTGCATGCTGGGCCAGGGAGACTCAGGTGTTTGAGAAGATGTGCTGGGGAGTTGTTCTGCCTTGTCTCGGGGTATCCATTGGGCTGGGGAGGGGAGAGGTCACCAGACAGCCTTAGTCAGGCCTCAGCGGCCCCTCCTCCTTGTTCTGGAAGGATTAGGGTCTCTGGCAGAGGTCTGCAACTCGAGCTAATGGCGGGCAAAGGATCTGTTCCCACAGACCCTGGCAGGAGCCTGCTGAGTGTCTGTTCAGGCCGGACTCCATTACCTGCTGGATCGTGTGACAAAGAAGTGGTGGTGGCCCCACTGGGACAAAGTGGGAGGAAGGGGAATAAACTGAGAAGCTAGGCTGGCCGGGACTCTCCCTTGCACACCCTTTTCTGCACTGTCCCAGGTGCCGCCCGCCACTGGTTCATTAAAAGGAGACATTGTCGCTGTCGCTCATTCTCCACTTGCTACCCCGCCTCCAGCTCTGTTCTTTGCCCTTCTGGGCCCTGTTCTGCTTCTTGGGAGGCTCCAGGCTCTCCTGCCCTCTGGCTGCTAGTTGGACATGGTCAGTGAGAGACCCTGGCAGGAGATGGGGGGTGAGGGGAGCCCTTGGGGTGGTGCTCCCCTGCCTCCCTCTCTCCTCCAACGCCCCATGGGGCTCTGTTTACCTCCCCTTTAGTTTGGCCCCTGGAGGTGGGAGCAGCTTCCTGACGTCACGAGTCTCTGCATCCCTCAAGCTCTCTCTTATTCCCTTCACCCTGTCCACCGCTCAGGAATTATCCCCTTCATTGCAGTCTGGCCATTTGCACCGTGCGAGGTGGATTCTGCCTCCTGCCCAGCCCCACCTGATACGATACGAGGCTCCCTCCTCTGAAGGGGAATCGGGCACCATCTCTACTGAGGGTCTGGGCTGCCTGCAGATGCCGCATCAGGAGGGACAGTGTCCACCCCTCCTGGACCCCTGCAGAGCCCTGCCCCCCTCCCCATCACCTGCATTCTGCCGACTCTGGGACCAGCCGCACTGAGGAGCCCGAAATTAAGGCCCCCATTAAGAGCAACCTCGGGCTGCCCGTAGCCCCAGTTCCAGGAAAAGCTTCGGCTGAAGCCGCCCTCGGACCACCCGCGGATCAGCCAATCAAAAGAAATGTGTAACATTCCTGTGGTCTGAGTCAGGGCTGGGAACTGCAGGTAGTTACTCTGTACAAACTAGCCAATCGCTCACCGCTTGCCTAAACCCCGCGTAGGCCCTTTGAGCGCACCTCATAATTGGTCATTTTCAAAGGTCATGATTGGGTCCCGCCAAAAGTAACGGACGCCTCACAGATACTGAATGGTCAAAACTGTTACCATGGGTGCTGTATAATTATGATTGGTGCTTATGTGATGATGCTATGTGTACAACGTGTGCACTGTAACACCCCCGTCCCTGACCCCATAAAAACCCTGCTCGCTATTGTTCGGGGCTTCACCTTCTGCTACTACACCGGTAGACGTGTGAGCCCCTGCTCGAGCTTGTTATAAAGACCCTTATGTACTTGCATCGGTGCCGGCTCCTTGGAGGTCTCTGGGGACTCACGATTCGGGCATAACAATACTACCCCATGAGTCTGTTTCTTTCCAAGTCTCTCACTCAGATGTGGTCCACAGGAGAGGTGACCTGACGGGTTCCAGGTGCCAAAGGGGAGGATGGGACAGAAGCAGGCCAGACAGGCCCACAGGGGACAGACAGGTTCCAGGGGCAGACTCGGGTGTTACGGACTTAATCATGGTAGCCATGGAGCACAAGTAGAGCACCTGATGGGTGCTGGGCATTCTGGCAAGAGCGAGAGGTCCTGAGAGTCCACAGATCCATACGGATTAACCTTGACCCCCACCTCTGACAGCTGATAGCCAAGCCCTGAGACCAATGCTCTGGCAGTTGCAGATACCAAGTGCTTGGTGGCTCAACGGGAGCATCCATGAGAGGGTGACATTCAAGCCGGGGCTTTTCAGGGGGCTCAGCTGGGGAGGGCATGCCAGGCAGAGGAACTGGGTTTGCAAAGCCCTTGGGTTGGGGGGTGAAAAAGCACAAATCACAAGAAGGCAGGTCATTCAGACAGGCTGGAATGTTGGATGTGTTGGGTGAGTAAGAAGAACAGCATTGGGGTTATATGACCTCTTAGGTTGGGTTCCCCCAAATCGGGTCTGAGACTTGGATCTTCCAGCATATGATTAATTGAGGGAGCGCTCTCTGGGAAAGAGTGGCCTGGGAAGCAGGAAGAGTAGGGAAGGGGGGGAACCAGACCACACCCCGTCAGGAGCTCTGGGGCACAAGGTGGCCCGGACTTGAGACAACAGTCCGTGAGCTGCAGGAACCACAGGGTGGGCAAAACACCTGGGTCAGTTACTCTTATTCAGCCCAGGGCACTTCTCCGGGCAGCTGTGTAGCAGCCACACTCCGAGCTGCCAGGGCGAGCAGAGGGGTCCGGGGACCGATCTCACAGGCCCTCCCAGTTCCCCCGAGGAACCTTCCCATGGGAACAGGGCTGGTCTGACCTTCCAAGTCTGGAGGGGTCCGGGCCCCTGAGGCCCCTGTGAGCTGTGACTCACTGCCTTCAACCAGCCAGCTCTGTGGGTTTGGTTGGAACACTGAACTGAATGTCATATTTAGACCGTCCTTATGATGAGGTTTTGGGAGTGATAATAGGGTCCATGGGGTCCAGAGCCAACGGCCAAGAAAGAATTCTTGAAGACGTCTTTGATACAAAAACGTGATTTTACTGAAGCACAGACCCGGGGCAGAAAGAGCTGTTCTGGGGTTGTGAGGAGTGACCGGTTATATACTATGGACTTGGGGGG
>NW_027528417.1:5042318-5044072 GCF_008692635.1 Crocuta crocuta
GGGGGTAAAGTCCAGGGGAAGTTTCCAGTGATATTTTCATATGCTAAAGAAGACCCACAGGACCCTGGAGACCTAGCCATGGTCAGGCTAGGGTTGTTTTTCCCTCTAGCAAAGCATTAGCATTAAGACAGGAGGAAGTTTCCCTGAAAGGTTTCACTCTGCCGGCCTCAAATATTTGTCGATGGGCTGCGGGTTCTAAGGAAATTTAGTTCTATCTGCTATTTCCTCCTGCCTTTGTTTCCCACATCACTAAGGAGGGTGATGGAGACTTAAGTCTTACAGGACTATGATCACTATGAGTTAACCAATTGTTTCCCCCTTTCCTTTGTCCTGGGGCCACCATGAGTGCCCAAGGAATATCACACATGTCCCACCTGGGGTGGGGATGGCCGCCTGTCTGCTGTCTGCTCCCTCATCCCTTAGCCTGAGTGGGCCCCTCACTGAGCGGGTTCTTATCTCTCCCCTTCCATGCATCTGTGCGCCTCAGATCCCTCCCTCGCTACAGACAGCACGTCACTTCCCACGTAAAACCAGCAGCTGCGGGTCCTGGCCCTTGCTTATCTGTCCGGCACAATTTCTCACCATTCTTGTCTCTGCCCTGCCCGCCCCCGCTCTCTAGACCCAGCCACGATCTCTCAGGTCTCCGGGCTTTTGCTCACACGGAACCCCCCCCGTCCCCCGGGATGTCCCCCATCCCAGCTTGGCTGCCTAACTCCCACTGAGAGTTCCCATTCAGCTCCAATGTCGCTGAACCTTCCTGCCAGCACCCCCCCCGCCCCCCCGCCCATCTCNCACCATCCTCGTCCAGATGCCCAGCTACACGCTGAGCTTCTTGGAGCCAGGGCTGCCCTCATTCTGCTCTAAATGCCGCCTTTGAACCCTGCACAGGGCCGGCCACGTGCCCAACATGCAGGAACCCCACAAACAGCCCTGAAAGAAATGGATGAACAGCCAAGCCTTTCCCTTCTGAGGGGCTTTCCCTGTGGGACTGGCATCTGCAGGGCAAAGGCTCGGGCTGCAGCAGGGCGTCTCGCCATCTAGGGCCCTGGAGAATCGGGGCGGGGAGCCATTTTCAAGGCGATATCCAGGCTGACCTTGAGCTTTGGAAGGGAAGGCAGAGAAAGGGAGAGAAACCTTATCCTGGGATGGCCAATTCTGGGGACAGCATGTTGGGCCCACCCCCTTGGAACCTGAGTCAAACCCCCTCCCTGCTTTCTAGCGTGTCTTAGGTTAACTTTTGACAACACCAGCTCTCTTGATGATGACATTCCTAAGCTTTCCTTATTGACGTCTCAGCTTTGCGACGTGCTTTTCAAAGAGATTTAAAATTTTTTTTAATGCTTATTTATTTTGGAGAGAGAGAGAGACAGAGTGGAGGAGGGGCAGAGAGAGAGGGGGAGACCCAGAATCTGAAGCAGGCTGTCAGCACAGAGCCCGACGCGGGGCTCGAACTCACTGTGAGATCATGACCTGAGCCGAAGTCGGATGCTTAACGGACTGAGCCACCCTGGCGTCCTTAGATTTTTTTTGTTGTTCAGTGGGTTTTTTTAAAGGTATTTTTGTCCCTGTCAGTGCATCTAGAGAATTTTTGACAAGACTTTGCAAGAATAAGATTATTTTGGAAAGAAAGGAGTGGGGAGGAGGCGAGGGAGGAGGGTAAGGGGGCAGAGGGGGAGGAGTGGAAGGAGGGGAAGCTGGAGAAGAGAGAAGAAGGAGAATGAAAGAGAGAGAGGAGGGGGGAAAGGGGGAGGGGG
>NW_027528417.1:5044122-5172008 GCF_008692635.1 Crocuta crocuta
TAACAGCAGGAAATTCCAGGCTTTAAAAAATTGTCCAGTCTTTTAGTTTTGTTGTTTGGGGGCGGGGAGGGTGGTGTTGGGGGGAAGCAAATGTAAACCTGAGTTTCCCTCAGTCAACTAGTGACACACCCAACGCCATAACCCGGTCCTCAGGGTACTGGTTGATATGCTAGTCAACCAGGCGCTTGGGGCATGACAGGGGCAAGGTCATTAGGTGTCCCCTCCTCCCAATAACCCGGTGATTGTCAACAGTGCTTGGCACAGGCCGGCAGTGAAATCTTACTCCTTCCTCTCTGCCTTGACTTCCAACTTCGCGATCGGCTGCATCACCAAGAAGGGCCGCCCCGTGGCGCAGCGCAGGGCCTGTAAGGTTAAGAACAAAGAGCTCTCTAGTTTCAGCCAAGGTGTGGGCTCTAATGGGAACTGTCTTTTGCCAGGAGGTAATGGCCGTAAATCAGACTGTGCTGGATGGAAATTCTGCTGCATTTTGAAGTCCATTTGGTCTTATTGCTTGTTCAGCTTCTTAATGCATTAATGATAAAACATCAGGGTGAATATGTATTCCAAAAAAAATTGCAATTAATCAATACTTATTCCATTTGGCTGCGACTAATGGTAAACAGGAGTTAGGCAGGGGCCCTGAGCGTGAGGCCTTTCCCAGCAGGGGCAGGGGCTGAGGGGCGTCAGCTCCCGGGAAGGAAGCGGCCAGCCCGAGGCCCTGTGGCCAAATGGCCAGGCACAGGCTGAGGGCTTCCAGGGAGAACGGGCATCGGGTTGCGGTGCTGCAAGAGCCTGGGCTCTGCCTCAGCCATGTGCCCTCTCCGCCTTAGGCGAATGCCCTTCCCTCTCTGCCTCCAGTTCTCTCAGCCATGAAACGGGGGTACAATGCCAGCCTCACACCCCTGATGGAAGTGTTCACAAAACCTCTGAAATGCCTGAGGTGTTTGATTAGCATGAGTGTCACTGCAAGAATGAGGTGGGTTCATGGGTGCCCAGCGCTCACACGTACTGGCTGTCGTGAGTGCACGTTGCTTATTATTTTCACTCCACCCCTCCCACCCCCCATCCCCCAGCCTCTTGGGATCTCAAAGTATTGTCCTCAGCAACGGCTGCTTGCCTGGCTTCATCAAGACCTTCGGTCCGAGTCTTAGCTGGTCATTTTACAGATAAGGAAAATGGAAGCCCAGAGAATGTAAGTGATTTGTTCAAAGTCACACAGCCGGCTGGAGGTAGAGTTCAGTCTTGCCATCACGGAACTCCAACATCTGACCTAAGTGACCTGGGATGGCAAAGAGTGGGATCTCCGGAATACGAGTATTCTGTAAATACTTGTTCCACATTGACGGAGGGGAGGGGCCGAGCTCGAGGGCGGGAAAGATCTGTAGCAGGAACCCAGCTGACCCGTCCCACTCGGCTAAATGAGAACCCTTCCCTTAAGGGCACCCACCCACCTGGGGAGGCAGTCATGAAACCAAAAACCCTTTGGTATTTCTCAAGCATTTCTTCAACAGATTCTTACTAAGCGACCACTGGTGTCAGTGGCATTACACCGTGTACCTCGGGAGCATGCCTTTCTCCCACGCAGCTTATCCAAAGGTCCCTTTCAAACACATGCTGCTTGGAGTCTTTGCTCCCGGAAAATCCTATGCATAATATTTATGCCATTCTCTTCCACCCCCAGCACCTCTTACAGCCTGGCTGGTGGTGCTGGCGTCATCTGCCCCTTTGCCCAGCTCGGCCCCTGTGCAACTGTTCCCTACTGTATAAACAAACCAGTGACCAGGCTGTTCCCAGGCCAATACTGGGTGTTCTGGAAAATTCAGGGGAGTCAGCAGCCCCAGGGAGTGTGCAGTGGCAGACACTCTAGAGCTTGATACGCTCCTCTTGTTACATGTCCTTCAAATGGCCAAAGGCTGGAGCCACACCCTCTCGAGCTAGACATTCCTTGTTTCTTCTCCTCCTGCCTTCCTTCTTCATGTGATGCACCATATTCAGTTACTTTTTCTCCTTGGGACAGTCCCTAGCTGGTCCATCTCTAAGCAGCTTGTGTCTCCATCTGTCCTCACTGCTGTCCACAGTGGGCGTGGGGTGATGGGGGGGTGTCACAGCATCAGACTCCCCTGTGCCACCAGCCAAGGGCCGGAGGAGGATGGGTGGGCCACCAGCCATTCTGGTGGACATCCCACACCAAATCTCGCTGTGTGCACCACTCTGGCCCCTTCCCTGTATGCCTACCAAGACTTGGCTCTTCATGGGGCCTGATGAGATGGACCTGGAGAACAACCAAGATGGGGATTGGGTCCCAGCCACCCCAGAGCTGTTCCCAAGACCAAGATAGAGTTTAACTGCCCATGGGCCTTTGGGGAAAACTCAGGGCTCAATGCCCGAGGCTGCCCGTAGACCTCAGCAGAGTTTTCTCTTCTCAGGCATGGCCAACCCCTTGACAACGGCGAGCCACACAGCTCAGCAGCAGGGCCAGTGCTGCGAGGGCCCGTCTCAAGGCAGCCGAGTCCATTTGCAGAGGGGGGGCTGTCAGATCGCTATTTGTCTTCTCGCTGCCACGCGGCGTTGTGCATTAAAGCCTCGGCAGACGTCCAGCGGAGTTTTGCTTTTAACTTTATTATGGCGGTCGAGCAACTTGGGGTATCTGAATTCCACTGACACATTTACGACCCTCTCGCCTTCAGCCCGTGGAGGAAATCCATCTCAGAAACCACAGGGCCCCCCTGAGGCAAGGCCTCCTCAAGTGTAAAGCCTCCATATTGTTGGACGGGACAGGCAAGGCTCACTGGCCAAAGCTTTGGTCTTTGGGCTTCTTTCTCCGTGGCTTTCCACTGAGACAGCGACTCCAGAGTACAGGCCCTTGCCGCCCCTCTTTGGGACACTTTGTTCCCGTCAGCCACCACCATTAGAGCCATTTTCTCCACAGGACCCATGAGCTTTCCAAGGGCTGCAAGAACGTTTCAAGGTCTGGAAAGAAAAAAATGTTGGCTACACAATGCCAGGAAAGAAAACTTTATTTGAAATTAAAATTAAACAGCTACAAAATTTCACATTTTGTTGGCTAGTCAACTGCAACTCAACTCGTGTGGTATTTTCACATGTGAAATCTATTTGTGTGAGGTGTGGGCATGCGGTACATAATGTGGGATGAGACCCTAAAAAGTCAGGAGGCTGGATGAACCCGTCCCTATGGAGGAAACAGACCTCGGGCCAAGTAGTTGAAGCGAGGGCAGGGATATGAGGAGTAGCGAGTTGCAAAGGCCGTAAGAGCTGCAAGGGAACCGGGAGAGGGTGAGGCAACCGAGAGTCACCATAGCTAGAAGCCACCAGCACCCCTACCTAGGCCTGGAGGGTCCCAGAACAGGAACTACCTGGCAGGGGCCACCAGACAGGACGGCGAACCGTGGCAGGGCCCCGTAACAGGTTGGGGCTGCAACCAAGAAGGAACTACAGCCATTTTCTGGGACAGCACCCAAGGCAAGGGGGGTGGGGAGAAACGCGCCGCTTCTCCCTTCCTCTCCCCCTCCACCCTCTCCCCCAGACCCTTCCGCTTAACTACACCTGGCTGGAAGCCAAAGAGCGAGAGCTCCCCGGACACTAAATTGCAGTGGTCACTTCCCCGTGGCACAGAGAAGAATGGGCAAGGCGGGAACTGGAGAGCAAACAGGCATATGGCCCTGGCCGTTACTTCAGAGGGACACTGACAAGTAGCAATGGGTTTGCTTATCATGATGAAGGTCATGGGGGGCCCTGGTGCTGATCACACAAGGAGAGGCCAAGGGACTGTGGATGTTAGCTGGGCACAGATCGTCAGGGCTCAACCAGGGAAGACCTCCTTTGAGAATGTTCAGAGAGGGAGTGGGCTGCCCTTAGAGGCGGTGACAGATGGAAACTGGAGGGCCAGGCTGGAAGACCCCACACGGGCATGCCCTCTCTGAGAGCCTGACCCTGCACACCTGGCCCAATGCTGGCGGCAGGACCGTGCGGCGCTGGCCAGGCTAGAATGCTGGGACACTGGTATGGGACAGACGGCCCCAACAGTTCGGTGGCTTCCAACAACAACCACCGCGTTTGTGCCCATGCCGTGCTGGTCGGCAGTAATAGGGCGGATCGTGGCTGACCTCAGCCGTATCTGGATGAATCAGCCTGAGCTCTGGGCTTCCTGCTGGGAGGGGTCTTGTCCTCCACAGGCCTTTATGCTGAGCCTCAAGCTGAGAGTCGATGACTTCCTCCTGGAAGAGAGCAGAAGTATCAGGACGCCTTGCAGAAATGTGCCATCCACCTGCGGGCTCAGCTCAGAACCGCACACGTCCACCTCCATCCTCATCCCACTGGCCAAAGCAAGTCACATGGCCAAGGCTGAGGTCAGGGGTAGAAGATCGGCGCATAGAAAAGTCATATCAAAGGAAGGGAAGGAAGAACAAACTTCAGAGCAAACAACACAATCTACCATAGACAACGATAAGGTGACAGTCTAACAAAGTGCTTCAAGACGTAAACTGATAGGGGTTTGAGTCCCAGCTCTGCTGCTCTTTGGCAAACTGACCTTGGGCAAACTGCCTGGGCCTCCGTTTCCACATCCAGAAAATGGAAACATTAATGCGCAGAGCTTCCAGGGTGGTAGTGAGGTGAGTTGAGAAGACAGACATAAAATTGCTGAGCTCGGCTCCTGGCATTGAATAAGAACCTAATAGATGCTGGCTGGTGTGTTGTTAGGAAGAATCTACTGAAAATTGTGCCTTCTGGGGACAGGGCACGCAGCAAGGTGAGGGGAGAAATATTTCAGGGAAATAATTTGAGAATCTCTGCATGGTAGGCTCATGAAAAAAGGAAATAGCTCAGTAACTGAGTCATCCCTGAGCTCTGGGAACAGAAAGCCTGCAGGCTGGCACTGTTCTCCACCGCGGAGTTGACAGCTTGTTGGAGGAGGGAGGCACGGGCTGGGGGTGGGGGGCGATTTCCTCTCCCTACTGCCTGCTCTCGCTCACCCACAGCCCTGTGCACACAGGGTGCAATGTCTGGAACAGCCTCACTGGCTAGTAGAAACGCTGGGTCCCAGGACCTGCCGCTCTGCAATTTCAGGAGTTAAATATATGTAGATGCTTTGTCTATACTCTTAAAGAAAGATACAAATCCCTCCAAAAGCGTATAATCCTACATCATTTTTTATTCTTGGGCCTACACAATCAAGCCCTGCGCTGTTGGAAGGGAGAAAATAAGTAATACGAAAGCCCAGATGACCAGATCAGAAGTCATGCCCGCAGTCAGGTCCGGAGACCGCAGGTGTGGGTGTGCGGGCTCCCTGGGGCACCGTGGTTAGGGCATATCTGTAGTCACATGGCTTGAGTTCAAATCCCATCTCTCTTCCCCGATATGTGGCTGTGAGTAAATAAGCCCTGGTGAGTCAGGATCCTCACCGGTTGGAAGGGGTGATGATAACTCACAAGTTACTGTAAGATTTGGGTGAAATACCATGGGTCTGAAGCACTCGCTCGGCAGGCATTGTGTGTCTTCGGGACTGCTCAACACAGTGGATAAACACTCCCTTAGCCAAGGTCAAGAGGGTTTTTTTGTGTTGTTTTTTGTTTTTTGTTTTTTCCCCCCATGTGGAAAACAGCGTTTGCTCTGAGGGGGGCCCAGGGGAGGATGGGGGAGGCACGGGGAAGGGGCCAGGTCCTGCCTGGTGGAGGCATCCACCAGCTCACGGCTCTGGAGGCTCAGCGTTTCAGTTCGTTCGCGTTTGTGTCTTGGGTAGGATTTCCCCAAAGCAGACCCTGAGAGGAGGATTCGGGTGGACGTGATTCGTTAGGGAATGAGTTTTGAGCGGGTGTCTCCTGGAAACACTAGTAGGAGAGGGAGGAAGTGAGACTGCGCAGTGAGCCGGCAACGCTAAGCCTGGAGGGCAGGAGCGGCTCCATCCCGCTGGGGACGGCGCGCGGGTGTCCCCATCAGGGACAGAGTTGTCCTTGGTCAAGGGTGGCCCCGAGAGGATACCCTGCGCGCAGGCAAAGTGGGCTTCGAAACCCGAGACCTGCCTTCAGGTTGAGGGTGTCGGGGACACACGGACAGGGTAAGGGCCCCCGAGGGGTGTGGCCAGAGCCCCCACAGCAGCTCCTACAGCACCCAAAGGTGACGGGGTGCCAGGGGCCGGCTCGTGAGGCGCAAACTCGTAACTGATGGCGCCTCTCCAGGGACAAATAGAACCAGCGGGCGCTCTGGGTCCCCGTGTCCAACCATCAGCCCGTGTCCTCCAGGGAGGAGAGCCTGCCACAGACGGACCGCAGGGCGAGGGTGCGCTCAGCCGGACGTGGCACTGGCTGGGTCCCGGGGCTGCTGCAGTGGTGAAGGTGAGGAGGGGTGCCCGTGGGTCAGGATCCCACCGTGTTCTGACAGTGCTGGGAACAAACTCTCCTGGCCTTGCTGAGGCAGTGTCGGGGAGGGGGGGGCGGAGGGCCGTAAGAAGCCTTCCAGGAGGTACCTGGAAGTCAGAAGGACCCAGGATCAAATCCCAACTCTTCCTGCACCAGCTCTGTAACCTTGGGCAGAGCTCCTGGCCTCTCTGAGCCTCATCACCTGAGACCGGGCTGAAATGACTGTCATCCCACTCCTGTGGGGTGGCTTCAGAGCCAGTGTCCCAGACCACTTCCTTATCCAAGGGGACTGTCACTCAGAAAGAATGAGTGACGATCATTATTGCTTCTGCCTTCCTCGGGGCTAGCCCCCCTCTATTTTGAGGCTCTTCTTTCCCTCCTTTTTGAGAAAAGGGGGTTTGTCGACAGCTGCTCCTAAGTGAGTCCTCCAGAAAGCCTATCTGTCACTCGGACTGTCCCCAAGCTGTCATCCCGTGTCCCCAGCCAGCTCTCTGCCTTCATTCCCCCAAGTGCCACCAAAGGATGCTGCTGTGTGGCGTGGAGCTTCACTCAAAGCTTGAGGGAACAGAAGGGGGAATATGACGCAGTGCGTAACAGGCAACAATTTTCAGCGCCATCCGGGGGTCCGGGGCTTGCATGCCACCTGACCTTCCCACCCGGGGGAGCGCTCACTGGCCCTGAGTCTCCCCAAGGTTCTCCTGGCTTTCCTGCTGAACCCCTCCTGTGAGAGCCTCCCCAGGGCACTCTCTCAGACTGACACCTGGCCGCCGTCCCAGGATCGGAGGTCTCCGGGACCAAGACCCAGTCCCTGCTGCTCTGTCTTTACCCTGCCCTTCTGGTCCTCAGGCTTCGAAACCATGAACAGACAAACCAGTTTTCTTTTTCTTTCTTTCTTTCTTTTTTTTTTTTAAACAAAGCTGCAACATAGTCCAAGAGCCAAGATGGACTTTTCCCAAGAAGTCTGGCTCCTGGGTTTAGGGAGAGCAGTTCCTTCCTGCCCCCTGATGGTTACCACCCTCCGTCTGCCTGCTTCCGTGGCCCCTCTCCCCAAGTTCCCACTGCTCTCCCCACCCCTTACCCCTGTCTTCCTCTAGTCTTTCGGTTCCTCCAATCAAATCAGGTCGGGCTGGAGCCTTCCTGCCTCTTTAAGGTGACTTGGCATTTCTCTGCGTGGATCCATTTTGCTGGCTTTATGGCTGAACTTGCAGACTGACGTCTCATTTCCTTATTTCTGAATTCTTTCTGGCACGTCCCTCTGGTCTCTCCCCCACCTCGCCCCCACTCCCACGGGTGCCCGCAGTGATCAGCCCCCACACTCCCCATTCCCAGCGCCCTCCTGTTTTCAGAGGCAGCCCCATAGGCTTTGCCCCATCACCTGCAAGTCCTTGGGATGCTTTGAGACATTCTAAAATGTCTTTATGACAACAAGAATGCATGTTCATTGCAGAACAAAAGGAAAATACAGATAAGCAGATCTAAACATCAGTCTTAATACGCCATGAGAAATAACATCCACTAACACTGATAAATCTTCTCCCAGATTTAGTGTCCGTGAATACTCACACAGCTCAGGATTCACTTGGTTGCAGGTAATGGAAACGCAACTCCAACCCTTCATCATGCACTGGATGGTGTCTCTGCCCCGCCAATTCAGTTCTGAAGTTCGAGCCCCCAGTAACTGAGAACATGACTATTTGAAGACAGGGCTGTTGAAAAGGAGACTCAGGCTAGGTACGGTCATTGGAGTGGGTCCTAACCCAAGATGGCCGGTGTCCTTATAAGAGCTTAGGACATGGAAGGGAGAGAGGAGAGAGGCCTCAGAAGAAACCAGCCCTGCTGCCCCATTGGCCTCAAGCTTGTGCCCTCTGGAGCTGTGAGGAAGTACGTTCCTGTCGTCTGAGCCGCTTAGTCTGTGGTGCTTTGCTATGGCGGCCCCAGGCAGACTAATGCACCCCTGGAACTGGCTGCAGCCCAGAGGGGAAGGTGTCTGAAGGATCCGACAACTACAGGGAGAGCAGAGTGACCCTGGGGCTCAGGCAGCCTGCAGGGGGCAGGGACAGGGGGACTCGAAGACCCCCCAGAGCTCACGTTCTATCTCCCATCACTTCCATCACTGCTTCTCCCTGGCTTTGTCCTCCCTCCCAGGCAGGAAACAGCTTCCCTGCCAAGGAGGGACAGGCCTTTCCTCCAACCACTAGTTTACAGAACCCCAGGGGTGGGGGTCGATTGGCTCAGCTTCGGTCCTCGTCCACTCCAAGGCCAATGGCAAGGGCACAGCAGCTAATTTATTGAGCAAGGACGCTGCACCGGCCGCTGCGTTAACCTCTCCGTTCATCTCACCCTTCATCTTGCTGAACTTGTGGGGTTATTATGATTCTTACCACTTTCCAGATGAGGACCCTGAGTCCCGGAGCAGTCAGGGAACTTGCCAGGTCACCGCCACGTCACTGGGTCTGGGATGGGGTGGTCAGTGAGGACGGCCAGAAGGCCCCGTCTACACCACGTGAGCCTCTGTAGCCCCCTTCTTCCCCAGTCCGCGTATCCGGCCACACCGCACAGCCGCCTGGCTCACCAGTGTGCCTTCCAAGGTCCCGAGGAGCAGTCAGTTCTGTTTTTTATTTGAAGGGGGCAGAGACCCGTGTGAATCGAGGCCAGTAGCGTGGCGTCCTAACCCCATCCACATGCCACCCTGAGCTGGTCCGCCATGTGCTGCCACACAGCTGGGGGCCTGAGTCCTCCCTGGGCCTTCCAGGAAGGAGTTGCAGGGGACAAGGTGGGCTTGTTTGCCACCTCTCCTTCCATGAAGCCAAGACACGGGCACCCCCAGGGTCCTTCAGCACGTACTGGTACCCATGAGGCCACCCAGGCTTCCTTTGTGGGGCTGGCTGGATGAAGGTCTAGCCTTAGGAAACTGTTCAATGACGCAGCATCTCAGGGATTCAATATGCTCTTTATGGAGGTCGTCCCCCAGGAAGCCACTGAGTGAAGATTGCTGTATTCAGGTCTTCTTGACAGCATTCAGGGTCAGCCCAGGGGTTTGGACAGCCATTCAAGGTTGTACAGGAGAACAGGACCATCTTCCCAGCACTCCAATGCCACATTCTGGTTCTGCTGGTTATAACCTGTCCCCACAGGAATCATTCAGGTCATGGTGCTGAGGAGCTGGGCTGAGGCTAGGGTGAGGCAAGTGAGGCATTCGCCTTAAGTGCAAAATTTATAAGGTGCCCAAAACTCAGACATCAAGAGAAATAGTATTGTCATGCAATATTTAAAAACATCAGGTCAGTAAAGTATGCCCTCAAGGCTGTCTGCTTGTTTTAATACAGTTTTATTAGGATGCTCTGGGCTCGCCCGTCCTGCAGCTCTTTGCTGCTATAATACTAGAGTCTGCCAAAGACAATGAACTTCCCTGAGACACCTCTGACTTTGGTACTGTATTAGTCAGGACCGTGCAGGGAAACAGAAGAAACAGGATGTGTATACATGGAGAGAGAAAGAGAGAGAGAGAAGAGATTTTTTTTTAAGTAATCAGCTCACACAACTGTGGAGGCTTGACAAGTCCAAAATTTGCAAGGCTGGCAGGCTGGAGGCCCCGGGGAGAGTTGTAGTTCAAGTCTAAAGGCGGTCTGTGAGCAGAATTCCCCTTTTTTCTGGGGAAGTCAGCCTTTTTCTAGAAAGGCCTTCAACTGATTGGATGAAGCCCACCCACATTCTGAAGGGTAGTCTGCTTTACACAAAGTCGACTGATTTAAATGTTTGTCTCATCTACGCCTAGAATAAGGTTTCATCAAATATCTGGGCACCTTGGTCCAGCCAAACTGACACATAAAATTAGGAGCGCCTGGGTGGCTTAGTCGGTTGAGCGTCCGACTTTCGCTTAGGTCATGATCTCACGGTTCGTGGGTTCGAGCCCCGCGTCGGGCTCTGTGCTGACTGCCAGCTCAGAGCCTGGAGCCTGTTTCAGTCTGTGACTCCCTCTCTCTCTGACCCTCCCCTGCTCACACTGTCTCTCTCTCTCTCCTAGAAATAAATAAAAAAATTAAATTAAATTAAATTAAATTAACCATTACAAGTGCCTTCTGCTATTATTCAATCCATGATTGCCACTTTACTTTCTCCATGCATACATTCTTTTTCTCCACAGCAAGGGAAGGAAAGCCTCTATTTGCAGATAAGCAACTGTGTTTTATTATCTCTTTGCATGTTCTGGCATTTTCTAGAATACTACTTTGCACAATGTAGGTTATTTCATGAGTAGCTATTACTTTGGCTACTTTTTGGCCTCACTTCAATTTTTTTTTTTTTTTTTTGGTCAAAAATTTACAAGATCTTAGGAAGAAACTGGTTACTTTTCAAAATTCAAGTATAAAATAGTCCAGATACAAACCTCATAAAAAATAGTCCTTTCAAGAATATGTTGTCCTGTCCTTCCAATGCATGACTTGAAATCAGTTTCCAGTACTAGACCTTTGAGGGAACTCCGTCCATGAGGCATCAAAAGCCCAGGCAGTCTTTCTCTGTGGAATGCAGGAACTATTCCTCTTAAGCTTTCTTTCTCAAAATCTTAATCCTAATAATAATGAAAATGATTTATCAGATGAAGACATAAATTAATCCTGTCTGAACAACTTGATGTTATCATATTTAATTTCAAATTTAATTACTTTGGTATTTAATTACAAAACAGTTAATTACTTTATTGTAATTCTGTGTCTTTTTAAAGTAGAAAGAGGCCAAAAATCCCTGATAAAGGGCCACCCTGAGGCATGGCCATCTTCTGGTTTATCTCCAACGCGTGTATCAGCCCTGCTTCCTGGTTTTCCTGTTCCGTCTCTCTGTCACGTCCCTTGAACTTCTCACTTCCTATCAGTTCTTGGACTCTTTCTTACACTTTTAGAACCAATACCCAATGCCACCTTCTGCTGCCCCATGGATTCCTACAAGGCTTCCAAAGCCTCGTTGTCGGATAAGATCGCTGGAAAGAGCACCACTCTACCCACATCAGAGCCAGGAGCACGTGTGGTACTTGTGAACCTCAGGATTTTAAGCATCACCCTGCTCACAGGCACCTCGCACCAGAATAGGGCAGCCATCATTTGGTCATGGTGATCGCCCGTCCTCACTTTGCTGCCAGATTGTGTGTTTGCAGCTTCATCCCTTTGGAATGAGGGGTTCTCGGGAAGATGCTAACATAGCTGGTGTGGGGGGTTGTCTGGGGGCTTGAGGAGCTGGCTCTTTGCCTATTGACATAGAAGTAGTTTAACAGTTTGACCACTGCTACAACTTTACCAGTACATCTGGGCTCAGCCTTCTCGCTGGCCCCTGGGGGCTGGGGGGGCAGGGAGGATAAGAAGGTGCATGAAATGGGCTGAATGTTGCACGCGTGGCGGGGATCACAGGGAACTGGAGAGCCACCTCCCACATCAAGGAAGCAGCCTGGTGATGATCGCAGCAGGCAATTTTTTTTTCAAGAGAAGCCCAAAGCCAGATTTTTATGAGAGATTTTCAGATTTTAAAATATTGGAAGCCAACCCAAGTTTTTTTCCCCAAATTCCTGGGGAGGGGTCAACTAAAAAATAATTTAGGGCTAGAATTGACTCATAGAAGGTCCCCTCTTTTGCTCGAAGTGGCTGCCTCTCCATCCAAATGGGGGTTCTATTTTCCATCTTCTGTTTAAAAGTGAGGATGGACTTCCGGCTTTCAGGTATGATAGAGAAAAGCTGGGGACACATCTCTCCCACCCTTATGAGAAGAACAAACTAAACATGATACAGGTTAATAGCTTCTCTGGATCCCCGAGGACAGATGAAGCCACCAGCTAAACATCTAATGCCAAACCTGAAGAGAGACAGGCACCTCCTCGGAGCCTGCTTACTAGAACAGATGTCACCAGATGCCACATTAGTGAATAAGAAAAGGACCCCCAATTTGTAATGATTCGTTAAAGACCAAGTGTGAGAACATGGAGCCCCTGAGAGCCAGGGACGCAGGGACTCTGACCCACCTTCGGGCTTTCCCCCACTGACCCAGCAGACACTGGTAGGAAGATTCGGAGCACAGCAAGAGTCGCAAGCTGCTGCAGGAAAGCCAAGCAGTCCTTCTTCCCCCATGGAACAGCATTAAGCTGATGTGGGAAGGATAGCCCACTCTCCTGCCTTCAGAGTGTCCTCTGTAGCTGGAAAGAGACCAGAAAATAGCCTACACCCCGAGGAAGAGGCGCAAGTATATCCTGGACCCAGACTATGAAAGGTCACCTACAGCTGGGGGCGGTTCGGAGGACTCACGCCCACAGCACAGACACCATGCCGGCCTGAGACTGAGTGTGAATCAGAACAATGCCACTAACTCCACCCACGTGCCCCGACTAGGACAGCAAGTGTCAGGTAACAAGTGGCAGCATCTATTGCTGGGAGAGGGCCAAGCGCCTTGAGAGACATCTTCTCTGAGGGGCAACTGCAAAGGAAAGACCTGAAGCGGAGGGCGGCGCAGATGTTGAGAGAAACCTCTGGAAACAATTCAAATGTCCAAGTGGGGAATGGATAAACAAACCACGGTACATGGTACAATAGAATACTATACAGCGGTATAAAGGATGGAGTTACTGGTACACTCAATAACATTGTGTTGTGCAAATTCCTACATACTGCATGTATATGACATTCCTGCAAAAGCAAATCTCTGGGGATAGGAAACAGATCGATGGTTCCCAGAAGCTGGGGGTAGACTGGAGATAAAACATCAAAAGAGAGCAGGGAAATTCTGGGGGTGACAAAGCCAGTCTTTATTGTAACTGTGCTAGTCACACAGTTACATGACCCTACTTTTCTCAGGACTTGCAGGATTGTGTGCTACAGAAGGAGATTAGTGTCACCCTGTATAAAAGATGCCTTAATAAAATAAATGGAAAAGACTGAGGAGCATAAAATGATCAGATCAAGCAACAATCCCTTTCTTTTGACTGTATTTTTTTCTTTGTAAGTTTTAATGTAAATTCCAATAACATACAGGGGTTTATTCGTTTCAGGTGTACAATTTAGTGATTCATGGCTTCCTTACAACACCTGGTGCTCATTGTGACAAAGGCACTCCTTAATTCCCATCACCTATTTCACCCACCCCCCCACGCACCTCCCTTCTGCTAACGATCAGACTGTTCTCTATATTTAAGACTCTGTTTCCTGGTTTTCCTCTCTCTCTCTTTCTCTTTTTTCCCCATGCTCATTTGTTTTGTTTCTTAAATTCCACACATGAGTGAAATCATATGGTATTTGTCTTTCTCTGATTGACTGAGCATAATACTCTCCAGATCCATCTTTTATTTTCAGTAGCCATGCAGCCCTCAGAAAAGGAAAACAGTAGCAAAGGACAAGCACAGGAATTGGTCAGCCTGCTTTTAACTGTGAATGACGGAAACTCAACTCCATCTAGCTTAGATCCAATGGGTAATTTGATGAGAGGACTACATCTGTTTCAATCTGGCAGCCCGGGTTCCCCGGGGTGATGGGAACCAGAGGCTCACGCCTGTCCCTCATCTCCTTCCCTCCCGGGGTACCTTCTCTCTCACTGCACACTGACTTCTGAACGTGGTGCCAGTAGCTCCCAGCCCCGTGTTTCACAGCCTTCCCAACAAGGAGGAACTACATCCCTTTTTCAAATTCCAGTTCAAAAAAATCCCAGGACGCACTCTGTTTGGCTCAGCTGAAGCCAGTCAACAGTGGCCAAGGGAAAGAGATCCTGTGATTGTTACCTTCCATTCCGCACGGCTGGAGCGGGGAATGGATGCTTCCCTCAGAAGGCAGAACACTAAGCAGACAAAATATTGTCTCTTGCCGCCCATCACCCTCTTAGGCACTATGTTTTCTTTGTTGTTCTCCAAAAGAGGTTGGAGCTCCCCTCTGGCTTTGTTTCATTTCAGTTTTGTGAGCCTGCTCTGGACTAAGAGGTAGAGGCATGAAGATGAGTTAGACACAGTCCTTCCCCTCAAAACTCCGTATCCCAGGCTAAGGGGGAGCCTGACAAATAAACAGCTCATTACAAAATCCAGCAGGAAGTGCTCCAGGAGCATAATGGGAGGGGCCACCTCACCAAGCCCCAGGGCGGAGACAAGGTTTCCTATAAGAAGTGACTCCAGGGGCGCCTGGGTGGCTTAGTCGGTTAAGCGTCCGACTTTCGCTTGGGTCATGATCTCACGGTTCGTGGGTTCGAGCCCCGCGTCGGGCTCTGTGCTGACTGCCAGCTCGGAGCCTGGAGCCTGTTTCAGTCTGTGACTCCCTCTCTCTCTGACCCTCCCCTGCTCACGCTGTCTCTCTCTCTCTCCTAAAAATAAATAAAACATTTTAAAAAAATTATAAAAAAAAAAAGTGACTCCAGGGCAATTTGGAGGCTGTGAGAAAAGGGGAAGGGCATCTCAAAGAGAAGTACACGTCCCCGATGTGCACATCCCCAATGAGTTCAAAGGAACTACTCTCACAACTGATGGAGTGTGAATCCCTCAATGGGGCATGTCGGGTCTTTTATGATACAGATGCAATACTTGGCTTTTTTAAAAGGCACTTCATAGTTTTCAGAACACTTATAAATCCTTTTCCCCCTCTTCAGCCGCCTTACCCAACAGTACCAAAAATAGGGAAATAAAAACAAAACAAAGAACTGGGAAAAGGCTGGGTAGCTTTGCTTCAACAGAGCTCAGCCCACACACCCCCCTTACCCCAGCCCCACATACGGGATCGGCCTGTCGGTAGGCTGATTGCTCTAAGGTTGGGGTTTGCAAGATGTGTGTGGTGGAAACAGAAAGTGGCCAGGACCTTTCAAGGTACTAAGTAATACCTCACGGGGTCTAGATCAGGCAGGGAAGGGGGATGAGGAACTGGGGGAAGAAGGCGGGGGGGGGNAAGAAGCAGAACACAGGGAATAAGGGCACCAAAGTTTGGAAAGGTGAAGCGTGAAGTCTCAGATTACAAGATTTCTTTTCTTAATGTTTATTTTGAAAGATAGAGAGCAGGAAAGGGCAGAGAGAGAAAGAGAAAGAGAATCCCAAGCAGGCTCTGAGCTGTCAGCACAGAGCCTAATGTGGAGCTTGAACTCATGAACCGTGAGATCATGACCTGAGCCAAGATCAAGAGTCGGCCACTTAAGCGACTGAGCCACCCAGGAGCCCCACGGGATTAAGAGGTTTCTGAGGTTGTGTGATTCTAGAAGGCAGTGTCAGGATGCAGCCATCGTGGTTTGCCGAGTGGAGGAGGCGGCAAAGTAGTGACGAGTTGTTGGAAGAGGTCAAGGATGAACATGAAAGCTGAAGTCACGAGGTCAGTGGAGGGGCTTGGAGTGGAGGAGAAACAAGCAGCAGGTACCAAAGGTTTTAGGGAAAGAGAGGGAGCGATCAGAAGTTTGGTGGAAGTTTGGTGGCCACTGGGAGGGGAGGGGGGATAGGGACCAAGGACAGGGATTTCCGGAAGGGTGCTGGCATGGGGATGGGAGAACAGTGTCGGGGAGCAGCCTCGGAGGCAGTGGGAGACAGGCACTGCCCCCCGGGCAGCGAACAAGACAGAAGAGCTGGCGGCCAAATGAGCAGGGCGCACTCAGGAAGCACATGGCCCACCCTGGCCAGGCCTGAAGGAGTCCGCACGGAGAACATGTACTGAACACCGCCTTCTGCCTGAATACGCAGATTAGTCCAACGTCCATCAAGGTGCGGCACTGTCCAGCTTTCCATAGACGGGGTGGTGTCAGATAGTCCACGACGGTCGTTTTCTCAGCTTAAGACTAACGTGCTCATTCTAATATGTATTATGAACATGGAGATCATCCTAGAGAATTCACAAATAACGTTGCTTGGAGTAAGGCTACAGTTAAAATCGAGTCAATTTAAAGATATATCAAATGGGGCACCTGGGTGGCTCAGGCGGTTAAGCGTCTGGCTCTTGATTTCGGCTCAGATGGTGATCTCACAGTTTGAGAGTTCGAGCCCCGTGTCGGGCTCTGTGCTGACATCGCAGAGCGTGCTTGGGATTCTGTCTCTCTGCCTCTCCCCTGCTTGCGCATGCCCTCTCTCTCTTCTCTCTTTCTCTCTCCTCTCTCTCAGACAAACATTAAAAAAATTAAAGAATGATATCAGCTAACTAATAAAAACAGATGGCACACAGGTTAAGGGCCAAAGTGTAAAGGTAGTATGCAAATGCCCCAGCTGAGGGAAACCCTGGATTTACCTCCTTTACTCTGCCCAGCTCGGTGAGTTAGACATACCTGTCATTTCACCTGTGTATCAGGAAGCCCTGGTGCGAGCCACCGGGCACCCCACAGCTCTGAATCACACTCAAGAAAGCAGGCCCCGATCTCTATGCCATGGAGGGCCCAACCACAGTTGTTGGGCATAGGTGTCTTCAGAGCCTGGACTGGAACAGATATGATCCTGGGCATGCTAAAGGGAAGGTTCTTTCCCAAGTTACCCTTCATGTATCTTTTATACTGAGACATTTTATTTTATTTTATTTTATTTTAATTTATTTTATTTTATCTTTTTTTTTAATGTTTTATTTATTTCTAGGAGAGAGAGAGACAGCGTGAGCAGGGGAGGGTCAGAGAGAGAGGGAGTCACAGACTCTGAAACAGGCTCCAGGCTCTGAGCTGGCAGTCAGCACAGAGCCCGACGCGGGGCTCGAANCCCCCTTCCCCTCTCCCCCACCCCCATCAGCCCTCAGTTTGTTCTCGGCATTCAAGAGTCTCCCATGGTTTGCCTCCCTCCCTCTCCCCAGCTGTTTTTCCCCCTCTCCTCCCTCATGGTCCTCCATTAGCTTCCTCCTAATCCACCTATACGTGCAAACATATGTATACAGAGACATTTTAGAGGTCATTTTAGCCTGATTCCAGCCCAGTATCTTCTAGACTATCTATGTAAAGAAGAAAAATCGCCCCCTCTGTATCAGAAACCTCCGTGCCGCTTCATTCTCTCGAGTGGCCACCACCATGCCTGGCCTCTGCTGTGATGGTCTCCAGGAAGCAGCTAAGTTCTACCCACCTGAGGCCCCGTGCAGGTCTCTGGCTGCTCCCATGACTTCAAGACTCAGATGACCTCTCACGCTGCTGGGTATGTCCTGGGACCTGGCTTCCCCAGTGGCTCCTGAAGGACTCTGGCGACACAACCCAGAAACACAGGAAACTCACGTCCCTGGGTAGAGAACTTGACCTGTGAAGGGCAAGAGATGAGAGAGCCAGAAGACAAATTCCCTCTCCAGTCCACCACAATGGACCCTTTCAAGGCCTGGGGCTTCTGAAATATCTGTTCAGAGACAGCCCACACGACAAAATGACCAGCTTCTTGAAGTAGGGCCTGCTCAGCAAAGCAGCACCTTGAGCGTTCTCCCCATTTTTGCCTGGGTCACTTCCTCCCCCCTCCAGCTTGCTGTCCTGGGATTGCACCTTCGGAGGAAGCACTAGCCCATAAGCCTGCTTCATGCCATCGATTCAAGGGAGCCCAGGCCTTCTGAAACCAAATAGGGATTCTTTCCCCCTCATTCTCACAACAATTTAAAAGATCAATTTCAAAACTATGGTGGGCTACTCTCCTTGCCTCCAAAGACCGCCCCGAGGAACAGAGTGATTCGCTGGCAGAGGCTGGGAGGCGGGCAGCCTACTTGGGTAAAGGGGGTTGTAGCAGCCACTGTGGTTTTGCAGGTGCTCAGCAGAAGGCGCCCACCTGCTAGACCGCCCAGAGCCATCAAATGTGCACAGCGATGGCCGCCGGACATGACGGAGCCGAAGGGGCAAGAGCAGCCCTGAAAGCCCCGCAGGCTTGCCACCGCCGGGGTCCGGGTAGCCCCTGGGCCCTAGGCTGTGGGCTGGCTGGAGGTCCCTGAGATTGTTCCCATTGGGTGGGGGATGGGAAGCCCCTTTCCCAATGAGAACTTTGAACTGGACTGTGATTGAATTCTTGGGTTAGACTAACATTTTTATTGGATTAGGCTGGCCTTTGCTGGAGTAGACTGAATTTAGTCTTCCTGCTGCCAAGTGGGAATGAGAGCTCATTAAAGAAAGTACATGCAATTATTATTATTTTTTAAGTGCATTTGTACTCTCCCAGGCCCCACTTTAATTTGGCCAGGAGCCCTGTCCTTGAGTGTGAGCCCTAAGGAGAGCCAACCAGACTCCGGCACTTGGACAAATAGGGTTTATGTCTGTGGCTGGAATAACAAGGCCTGGGGTAAATTACCAAGATGTGGTGCAGTGGTTGAACCTTGTCTACACAAGAAGCCAGCCGTATGCTCCTGACCACAGAGGTCTTGAAAAGGAATGAAACATCAGCACTTGGACCACCTTTTAAATTTTCTTTTAATGTTTATTTTTGAGAGAGAGAGACAGAGTACAAGTAGAGGAGGGGCAGAGAGAGAGGGAGGCACAAAATATGAAGTAGGCTCTAGGCTCTGAGCTGTCAGCACAGAGCCCGATGAGGGGCTCGAACTCAGGAACCGCAAGATCATGGCCTGGTCTGAAGCTGGACACTTAACCAACTGAGCCCCCCAGGGACCCCTCAGCTACTTTTAAAAATATGATTTATTGTGTATAGCCATTGTGAAGACAGTCCCAATATCAGTTTGCTGGTTGTCATATAAGAGGGGTGTGTGAAGGGCGCCTGGGTGGCTCAGTTGGTTAAGCATCAGACTTTTGCTCAGGTCATGATCTCACAGTTCATGAGTTCGAGCCCCAAGTCAGGCTCTGTGCTAACACAGAGCCTGCTTCAGATTCTGTCTCCCTCTCTCTCTGCCCCTCCCCCACTCACACTTTGTCTCTCTCTCTCTCTCTCTCAAGAATAAACATTAAATATATATATGTATATATATTAAGCGGGTTGTGTGTGTGTGTGTGTTTCTGTGTGTACAGTGTGACAGCTAAGAGCTCAGGCTCTACAACCATCAGATCTGGATTGAGACCCAGTGATTTCCTCGGCAGAGGTGAAGAGCTACTCACCAGGAGTGTAAGCATAGGAATTGTTAACCTAGCTAAGGCATGGCTTTCTCACCCAGAAAATGACAACGTCACCAGCCTCGCTGTGAAGACCACACCGCAGGCCTTGTGTAACCACCTTCACAATTCCTGCCATGCTGCATCCAAACTAGGCTAGGAATTCTCTCCTCCAGCCCTGCCCCATCCCAGGCCTGGTCTGCACCCAGACCTGTAACCCCCAGAGCCTGGCCCTGTGGCCTGCCCCCGGGTTCTCTGCCCCTTGGTCCATGGAAGGCCCTAGCAAAAGCAGAGGGCTCCAAGGGGAAGGGGCCCGGTCCTGCTCTCTGCTTTTCACTTTGGGGTCCTATCTCTGTCAACAGTGGGTCCCATTTGGCATCTTGGCTCTCAGTGAGGCCCGGTTCCCTTCTTTAACCTTTTGGGCCTCAGTGCCAACAGCTGCTGCTGGGACTTTCTGGGGGGTGGCTTCGGCGGTTTTCAGGGCTCCGTTTACCACGCCCGGAGATCTGTGATTGGCCCCTCATCAAGTCTTGCCAAAGGAGACCACCAGGGAGATTCTTTTTCTTACCTAACCCTGGGTGATACACCCCTGGGTTATTGATGAACTGGATGATTGTCTCCTAAAACAGATTTTAAAAATTGAAATGATTTGTCTTAGAGGAATGTTCTGTCTCCATGTCACTGTGAACCCGATACGCTGGTTTTAACCTTTCTGATACACATTAAAATAAATCTGTAACTTTAAAAAAGAAACGTGCTTGCCATGTTCCACCTAAAATCACCTCCGGTACCCCGGTGCTCAGTCGAGCCCCCTTTGGAAAGGACGGAGTCCCTGGGTGGTGAAGCTCTGAGCTCAGAACACACGCTTTCTTTCTGAATGCCGTCCTTAAAATGAGGAACCACGCTGTCACATGGCCGCCACCGCATCGCGGCAAATGCACACCGGGCAGGAACGTCTTCCTTCTTAGACCATCTATACTGTTCTCATGAAATATGACTTATTATCCTGTTGCTAATAAAGAATGAGCGCCCCCCGTCGTGACAGCTCTTTTCACGAGAAACCTCTCCTCTCCCCTGCAGAAAGGGCAAGGGGTTCACTTCGAAACAGAAATGATCTGCAATCGCCCCCACTGCAAACAGAAAGTCTTTCTGAAGTCCGTCTTCAAATTGCAAGTATTTTAAAAATAAATGTGGTGGAATCTTGCTGGGATTTTCATACCAAGAGGCTGAATAGTTAAGAGAGAACATATCGCTCTTTGTGAAAAACGTAGACTCTGCCCCGAAAGCGGGTTTTGACCTTGGAGACACCCTTTTTCCTTGTCTATCGCACCTGCACCCACCACGCCCTCCGGGCCCCCACAGCCGTGCGCACTTCCACGTACGTGTGCACATGCACGCTCGCACCCCCTCGCCCGGGGCCGCACCTGCCACTCCCAGCGTCAGGGCCTGGTGGTGGTCCATCGCCCTGCGCTCGAGCCTCGAAGAGCTCACTGCTTTCTGTACAGCTGCCCCCGGAACAAAGCAAGCTGGCCTGTGAGAGGATTTCGTCACCTCTGCTGGACCGGTGCTGCTCAGGATCAAGCAAGACTGACGACGAAACTTATTTTTAAAAATCCTTTTTGCTTTTTTAGTCACCGCGGATGAAGAGCTGAACTGAGATGTGTAGATGGATGCCCTGTGGGGCACCCTGTAACTTCAGCTTGGTTATAGGAGTGGGAGGGGGAGAGAATGACTTTTTCTTTTTTAAGTTTTTTAATGTTTATTTATTTTTGAGAGAGAGAGAGAGACACACACACACAGAGCGCGCGCAAGCAAGGGAGAGGCAGAGAGAGAGAAAGGGAGACACAGAATCCTAAGCAGGCTCCAGGCTCTGAGCTGTCAGCACAGGGCCCCATACAGGGTTCAAACCCACCAACTGTGAGATCATGGCCTGAGCCAGTGTCAGAGGCTTAACTGACTGAGCCACTCAGGCACCCCAGAAAATGACTTTAAGTAAAGAAACACACTTTGATCATTAAGAGGGGTGTATTTCCCCCCTGAGGCACTCCTGTCTTGTGTATTTCCTATTCTCTGCAGGGATGAAGGCGCGCCATGTGGGTGTGCGCCATATGGGTGTGCAAGGCAGGCCGTGTGGGTGTGCCAAAGCAACAGAGAGATGGGAAACTCCTCTAAGCCCCATGTCCATAGGACTCCCCTGGCCACATGGAGATATGAGGCCCGCAGACCCCAAAGTCCACAGGGAGGGGCCGTTATAAAAAGCCACATAGTACTAGAAGGGCAGAGAGAGCAAGAGTTTTTCCCTTCCCCATGGACCCCAATGTTCATAGCAGCACTCTCAACAAGAGCCAAAACATGGAAAGAACCTAAGTGTCCATCAACAGACGAATGGAGCAAGAAGATGTGGTTTATCTATACGATGGAATCCTACATGGCAATGAGAAAGAATGACATCTGGCCATGTGTAGCAACATGGATGGACCTTGAGGGTGTTATGCTGAGCGAAATAAGTCAGGCAGAGAAGGACACATACCATATGTTTGCACGTATAGGAGGATTAGGAGGAACTTAACGGAGGACCATGGGGGAGGAGAAGGGGAAAAATAGTGGGGAGAGGGAGGGAGGCAAACCATGAGAGACTCCTGAATGCTGAGAACAAACTGAAGGCAGATGGGGTTGGGGGGAGGGGATGGGGGGGGGATGGGCATGGGGGAGGGCACTTGTGGGGATGGGCACTGGGTGTTATATGGAAACCAACTTGACAATAAACTATTTGTAAAAAAAAAAAAAAAAAAGAGTTTTTCCCTTCCCATGCCTCCTACCCCAACATCCAACTCTTTGGCAAATAGATTTTTTTATTTACCTCCATTTGTCAGAGCAAAAGGCTTATACTATCGTGTTGATTTTTCCATTCTAGACATAATCTCCTGCCTTCCTGCTCTGGGTGATGAGGGTTTTAGCATATATACCTTCACATTATCTACTTTCCCATCTACATCCTCCCCATGTAATCATATCACACGTTTTGTTAAGTAAATATTCCATGAATATATTATTTTTATTAAGTAAACATTGGTCAGGCTGCTCCAGGAAAGTATTACATTTCCTTTCATATATGATTTTTTGTTTTCCCCGGACTTAAGAACTGGCTTTTTTCCCATTTGCACAATTTCAGGTGTCACCACTAATTCTCGCCACAGACTCTCCAGAAGGGCTGCAAAATTCTCCTCCATGTATTTAAACACATTGGTTCCACCTATATTTTGAATTTTTTAGTGTTTATTTATTTTTGAGACAGAGGAGACAGAGCATGAGCTGGGGAGGGGCAGAGGGAGAGTGAGGGAGACACAGAATCTGAAACAGGCTCCAGGCTCTGAGCTGTCAGCACAGAGCCCGATGCGGGGCTCGAACTCACTGACCGCGAGGTCATGACCTGAGCCGAAGTCGGTCGCTTAACTGACTGAGCCACCCACGCGCCCCTCCACCTGTGTTTTGGAGATGTCCTTCCTGGAGCTGTGCTTCCTCCTGTACCGGTCTGGGCTGGTGGCTCCCCGTCCATGCTTCCCAGGGGTCCATCACCCACCAAACCTTGAATTCCCTCTGCCTTTCTTCTGGGTCGAATCTATTGTTCAGATCCTATGCCTTCCTTTCGCTTTGTTAATTCCCTTATTTTGGTGTATCTCTATGAGCATCCACAGACCGCCCTCGGTTGGCCGGCCGGGTACAGCAGTTCCCTTTTGCCCATAGTTGTGTTTTCTGTGGTTACAGTTACCTATAGTCAACTGCAGTCTAGAAGCAGATGACCCCGCATCTGACATCACAGTGCCCTCGGTATTCGCCCTCCTTCATCTCCTCAGGTAGGCGTTATGTCATCTCGTCATCACATGGAGAAAGGTGACTACAGTACAATAAGATATTTTGAGAGAGAGAGAAAGAGAGAACACATGCACATAACTTTTATTACAATAGATTGTTACAATTGTTCTATTTTATTACTTATTGCTGTTAATCTCTTACTGTGCCTACTTTATAAATTAAGCCTTATCATAGGGTTGTATGTGTAGGAAAAAAAGCACAGCACATCTAGGGTTTGGTACCCTCCACAATTTCAGACATCCACTGGGGGGTCTTGGAATGTCCCCCCTGCAGAGAGGGGGGACTACCGTATAGAGTTCTAGACCAGAAATGTCTTTTCTTCAGCATTTTCAAAGTCTTGTTTCCCTACCTTCTAGATTCCAACGTTGCTGGGAAGGTTGATGCTACTCTGATCCCTGACCCTGCGCATGTGACCCTTAATCTGTTCTTCTTGCCCCTTCTCTCCCAGAGGGTTTTTTTTTTAAGGCTCTGCTCTTAATTCCTGAAATATTTAAATTTCATGCAAATGTGCTCTCCCCCTTTAAAAAAATTCAGTGTGCTGGACACTTAATCTGGGCCCGTTCAGTGTGAAAAACCATACTCTTTAGTTCTGGGATATTTTAAAATATTGTTTCCTCTAATAACTTTCTCTCCATTTTTTTTTTTGTGTTGTTGTTCTCCATAGAGTACCTTTTATTTTCTATTGGACGTCTAGATAAACTTAGTGTTGTTTATCACACTTTCTGAGAGATGATCTTGGCGTTAGCCCCCCATCCCCTTTATTTCATTTTATTTGTTGTGTGCTGTTTTCCAATCTCCCTACCATCTTTTCAACACTCTCGCCTTATGGGTGCCAAACTCCCCCCTCAAGGGTGGGGCGTCACCTCTGCTTATTCCGTTCCTTTTCTTCTCTCTATTTTGATATCTGCTTTCCATGTTGAGGGCTTTTCCTTTTTTTTTTTTTTTGGCTTTAAGTTTTATTTTCTATTTTTATTTTTTTTTTACAAATAGTTTATTGTCAAATTAGTTTCCACATAACACCCAGTGCTCATCCCCACAAGTGCCGTTGAGGGCTTTTCCTTTATATTAGGACAGTGGCATCTAAGGTTGGCCGGAAACTCGGCAAGTGGGAAAGGGTTTGCCAGCTGGGGCTTCACTGAGGATGACTGGGCACGGGCACTGCTGTTCGTTTAGAAGCTTCTAGCAAATCAGCATTTTTGTCTTTTCTCTCCTGGTTGGGGAATGTGTGCTGGCAACCAGCATTCCAGGAGCCTTCTTGGGAAAGAGGAGCAAAGCAGGGGTAGGATCACAATTTCACTTCCTCTCATTTCCATCCCGGCCTCACCTTCTCCCCAGAGGTGCCTGGCCTCTCCAAACCGGGAGCTGCCCTGGGCCTGTTCCCACAGAGGGAAAACTCCAGGCTTTCTGCTGGGAGGGGGAAGGGCAGGGACTCGACTGCCCTTCAGACAAACTTAGGGATTCTCTTCCTCAGCATTTCCACCCACTTACCCTGACTTTCAGAGATCCCTGGCCCTTCGATTCCTGAGTTTTTCCGCGCGCCTGTGGCATGAATGGGGATGAAGGTGACATCGCTGTGTGCACGCTTTTAACAGCAGAGAAAACTGAGCACTAATTAGGTTTTCCTCCTCTTTGTCCTGTTGGGTGTGTGTCCTGTTTATCGTTTGAATACGGGTCGTGGTACGCGGTTTCCGTGCTTGATCTCTCAGATCCGTCCTCACTATCCTGTGAGGTAGATACTATTATCAACCCCACTTGAAGGGGGAACGCGGCCTGTGAGGGAGTAGCACCCGTTAAGGCCCAGAGCTGCGGTGTGGACCCTGGCCTTCCAACCCCAGAGCCCTTGCCCTGAGCCACCACACTGGGCAGCCTTGGGGAGGGGGCTGCGCAGAAGCAGAAGGCAGGGGACAAGGTGTGAGAGCAGAGTGACCCTGTTACCGGGTCCCAGCTCCTTCCAATCACCGCATGCCAGGCCAGTAAGTCGAGAGGCAAGATGTTGAGATGAGCACAGTGACTTTATCCAGAAAGCCCGCAAGCCCAGGAGACGGCAGACCGTTGTCCTCACGGCCCATCTCCCGGCATGAGCTGCGTGGCTTTTACCTCAGGCCGGGGGAGAGGGGTGGAGTCAAAAGGTGACTGACATCTGTAAGCATCCCAGGAACCTCTTCGTCCTTGGTCAGTTGACCTTTGTGTACAGGAATCTGGCCATATCATTCCTGTAAATCTCAACATGGCGTGATCATTCCTGTATGTACTTCCTCATCTCCTCAGGGGAGGTGGGTTTCGGGGGACAAGTGATTTCTGCAAATCTCAGCTGTCAGAGGCCTACGTGCAGGGCTAAGCAGGGATTTCTAAGCTGCAGGTGACAGCGGCGAGAGAAACAGAAGCAATATGGAGTCAGACACGCTAAGGTTCTCCCTGTGACAGTCCCCAAAACTCCTCTGAATGTCTGCCATTGGCTAAGTCTTCCATGGAGGCTAGTGATGAAAATCTGTCACACGGGGGTTTTAGAGGTTGGGAGCAGCGTCTCTAGGGGAGAGCTCTGGTGGGTGAAGCCAGCAAACTTTGTGTCCCTCCCAGGTCCCTCCCAAGGTGTCTGGGTTTAAAAATGATTCGGAAAAGGAAGTGTGCTGAGATCAGGGCTTTTCAAACATTTTTTTTTTAATGTTTTATTTATTTCTAGGAGAGAGAGAGAGACAGCGTGAGCAGGGGAGGGTCAGAGAGAGAGGGAGTGACAGACTCTGAAACAGGCTCCAGGCTCTGAGCTGGCAGTCAGCACAGAGCCCGACGCGGGGCTCGAACCCACGAACCGCGAGATCATGACCTAAGCGAAAGTCGGACGCTTAACCGACTAAGCCACCCAGGCGCCCCCAGGGCTTTTCAAACATTCTTAAAATCAAATACCACTATAATCATCTGAGAGGCTTTAAAAACCCTGAAGCTCAGGGTCCTCCCTCCCCCCAGGCAATTAAATCAGAATCTTGAGATGTGGAACTCAGGACTGTCGTGGTCGGTCGCTCTCCAGGGAGGCCTCCCTGCAGCGAGTTGAGAAGGACCAGCGCTTTGCAAACTATAAAGTGCCCCTGCATCACCTGCGGATCTTGTTAAAAAGCGGATCCTGAGCCACTAGGTCTATCCAGCTCCCACACGATGATGCTGCTGGTCCTGGGACCACATTGCATGTACTGAGGATATTGGTGACTTGGCACAGGTACAACAGTGGGAAAAACTAGCCTGGGAGACAGCACCTAAAGTTGGCGTTAAAGTATGAATGTTGACTTCGTGGTTGACTTCTTTTTTCATAATTACTATAAAAATTTATGCATTGCGGAAAGGGACAAGAATTCTGTAACAGTTCTAAGCAATGTAAGGAGAATATTAATTAGCAAAGGCGTTCATGTGTTTAGAAAGTATAGATGTTACTGAAGATATCATAAAGGAGGGGATGGTTTACATGTCCTGTGAGGGTTATGACCCAAGCAGCCCACTGGGCACCCGGGTCTCCCTGATCTCAGAACACCCAAGGGCCACCACACCTCTGTGGCTTCCCGGTTTCACACCCCCTTGACTCCTCCAGCAGCTCCCCGGCTGAGTCTGCTTCAAGAGCAACGCAAGAATCCCTCCCCTTGAATACAAAAGAATAATCTCTCTCCCCTAAAAGCACCTCCCTGAATGTTCCAAACGCAGATGTTCCCAAAGACAGTAGTACTGTTTCTTGCAGGAATTTTGTATGTTAAATATTCTTACTTTCTTAGACCATGAGGAGAAATCTAGGTTTTCAAAATACTTATCTTTTTGTGCATTTCTTTTTTTTTTTTTTAATGTTTTATCTATTTCTGAGAGAGAGAGAGAGAGAGGCAGTGGGAGCAGGGGAGGGGGAGAGACAGAGGGAGACAAAGAATCCGAAGCAGGCTCCAGGCTCTGAGCTGGCTGTCGGCAACAGAGCCCGACGCAGGGCTTGAACCCACAAACTGTGAGATCATGACCCAAGCCAGATCATGACTCGAGCCCAAGTCCGACGCTCAACCGACTGAGCCACCCAGGCGCCCCTCTTTTTGTGCATTTCTATATGATGATTAAAGAATTCCAAAGGTGCCCCAAAGGGTCCAAGCATTCAGGGAATTTCTGCGGTGCTAAAACGACCTTTAGTAACTCCCTCCTCCCACCCCCACCTGGCCTCTCATATTGTCTCTGCTTTTCTCCACCGGCAGACACGGGTATCACATATCAAAGAGAAAGAAGAGTTCAAGAGGAAATCTGTACTGTCCTTATTTTATAAATTGGGTTTAATAATTCATCTAAAAGAGAATTCTTAGCAACAAGGTTTGCATATAAAAAGGGAACGTGCCTTCCCTAAATAGGCATCTGTAACTCTTGCTGCAGTGCTGAGTGGGGAGAAAAAAGGCCAGCCAGGTCCAAGTGCCTCCTTCAGATCCTCTAATGACACCATGGTCTCCAGCCTGGTGGGCAACAGTGATTTGAGAGCAAGCTTTGCAAGGAAAGGAATTTAAACCACACCCCGAACGCCTCCTCTTTGTCACTGCAGAAATCCACCTAGAGGTCATTGCAACAAACGCATATATTTCCCGAACTGTCTGCAGCCGGTGGGTCTATCCCTTTCCCGGTCATCAAACGCCACCTGCCCAGACCCCTCAAATACCAAACCCACGGAGTCTCGGAAGTCAGCCGGTGTCAGGCTTGGGGGTCTGCGGGTCTCCGTGCGCACACTCGAAGCTGTTCAGGGTGTCAGGAAAATCAGTCATTCACACAGCTGTGCTGCTCACGCGTGACAAGCCGACTTTAAATATTTGTCACTCCAACTTGCTGATATAGGGGGAAGGGGAGTTGGTAGAATGAAAGAGGAGGAGAGTGAACAGAACTCTTTAATTGCCCAGGTTTGCTGCCGTGACTGTTTCTGCAGTAGCCCTGCGGCGGGCAGCGGCGTCCATGGTTTCAGACCAGACAACGGGTAAGTTGCCAGGGAGCCAAGGGCCAGTGAAAGAAGTCATTAATACCTCTGTTTTCAGCTGATAGATAGCATTGTCTCCTTGCCTCTGAAAAAAAGTTATTTGAGAATTAACTTTCCTAATTTCTTTTTCTAAAATGTCCCTATGTAACCACATCCTCTGCAGAATCCCATTCAGTCAGGGGAGCATTGGAATGAACTAAATTCTCCAAATGTTTCGCAGATTTGCAAGAATATAAAGTTTCTCTTGAAAACCAGCATATTCCTACACTACCTAGGTTTTTTTTTTTAATGTGTCATTTGTCTGTTAACAGAGAGTCTCTTTGAACAATGCCACCCATAATGAGGGGGAAAAAATGGACAGATTGATTCTACCTAGAGGTGTATGGACTGAGACTACCTTTCTGGAAGGTATGTGACTCCTTTAAAAGCATGATGTTCTTCGACCCGGCAACTCCATTGCTAGCCATTGGTCCTAAGCGAATAGTCATGGTGTATCAGAGATGCCTGCATTCTGATGTTCACCATTTATAAAAGCAAAACTAAATGTTAAAAAAATAAGGCTAGTGGGGCGCCTGAATAGCTCAGTCAGTTAAGTGACCGACTTTAGCTCAGGTCATGATCTCACGGTTTGTGGGTTCAAGCCCCGTGTCGGGCTCGGTGCTGACAGCTCAGAGCCTGAAGCCTGCTTTGGATTCTGTATCTCCCTCTCTCTCTCTGTCCCTCCCCAGCTCGCTCTCTCTCTCTCTCTCTCTCAAAAATGAATAAATGTTAAAAAATTAAAAAAATATATTTATATAAGGCTAGCAATTAAATTATGGCAAAAGCATACAACGAAATACTGTCACTAAAAAGAGGTGTAGGAAAATATTTGGCAGGGAAATGTTCATTGATGTATTGTTAAATTTGAAAGAGTATGAAACGGAATGTACATTATGGTACGGTTTAAAAACTTTTAATATAGCCATTTATTATGTAGTTTTTAATAAAATGAAAAATTTTTAATTTTTAATAAATTAGCATAGAAAAATGACTGGAAGAATTGTTCAACGACATATGGTGTAGAGGGCGCTGAGATTATAGGGGACTTTTTGTTTCTTCTTTGTGTTCTCATACATTTTCCTAATAGGAACCAGGAATCGAACGTGTTAAACTATATGTAATGTTACAGTTACAATAAAAGATGCTACCAAGAGGTTTAAAATGATGGTGCCCTTTCTTTGACGAAGTGTTGAGAGATTCCACTTTGCCAAGCCACAGTCAGTTACTTTGATGCTTTCTGCGCCTTCGTGAGCAGCCTCTGGGTTTTAGATGAACTGAAATGGTGCTTTACCTGGCGGGACGTGAAATGGGTCCATCGCTCTAGGACTTTCAAACAGCCTGAGGGCTCCCGCGTTTAGGAAATAAGTCGGCAAGAGGTTGATTCATCAGCCCCGCGGCTCACCCTCTCTGGGCCTCACTTCCCCATCTGCAAAGCGAAGGTGACAGCGGCGCCGACGTTCCCGGGCGTCACGGAGGAGAACCTGGGTGAATCCGAGGGAAGCGTGAGAGCGCGGCCCGGGCACAGAGTGAGCGCTCACGAATGTGAGCCGAAGACTGCGCCTCCGGACCGGCAACAGCGCCCGGACACCCCCGCACCCCAGACCCCGGGAAAGGCAGCCGCGCTCGCACCCAAACGTCCGCCNTCAGGGCGCCAGGCCGGGCTTGAAGCCGGGGCCACGCACCTGCTCCAGACCTGCGGGCCAGGTGCCTCCAAGGAGCAGACCCCGCCCCGCTCCCCGCGCGGCACCCCGGGGGGCTGCGAAGTCAGCCCAGGGCCCAAACCCTCCCGCGTGATTCAACAGGGCCTTTTTCAAAGAAAACTGAATTCACCGTTGAGAAGACATAAGTGGCAAACGGATAATCACTTTGTTTCTATTATGGGAACAGCAGGCACAAAAATCACAAAATGTTCATGTGGGCTCGAGAGCTCTTCAAAGTGAAAAGGAAACTAATCAAGTTTTATCTATCTTATGGAATGTGTATTAAAACCCTGAATGCTAAAACTCCATTGGAATTTAGTTAAGCTTATCAGGTGAATTTGACCAACTGGACAAACTTGGAAGAGACCGTAAATGGGGGCGTCGGGGTGGCTGTGTAGGTTAAGTGCGGCTCCTGACTGTGGCCCAGGTCGTGATCTCATCCTCAGGGTCCCGTGAGGGTGCTGACCCTGCTTGGGATTCTCTGTGTCTCCCTGTCCTTCTGCCCCTCACCTGCGTGTGCTCTTGCTCGCTCGCTCGCTCTCTCGCTCTCTCTTTTAAAAAATAAATAAGCAGGGGCGCCTGGGTGGCTTAGTCGGTTAAGCGTCCGACTTTCGCTTAGGTCATGATCTCGCGGTTGGTGGGTTCGAGCCCCGCGTCGGGCTCTGTGCTGACTGCCAGCTCAGAGCCTGGAGCCTGTTTCAGAGTCTGTGTCTCCCTCTCTCTCTGACCCTCCCCTGCTCATACTGTCTCTCTCTCTCTCCTAGAAATAAATAAAACATTTAAATAAATAAATAAATAAATAAATAAGCAAATAAATAAACTTTTAAAAAAAGATAAAAGTAAAATCACCAGATAATCATCTCAAAAGCCCCACTATCTTGGAGCTTTTGGTCCTGTGTTTGAAATCAATTTTTTTACCCGTTTTCTTTTTCTGGGTTTTGTTATCTATGTATTAACTGTCTTACAGACAGAGCGTGGTCTCCCTTTGGAGTTGAGTGGACCCCACTCCTCTTTTGGCAAAAACTTTTATTTGCATTTCCCTTGTGCACCCAACAAGTCTGTGTATTAACAACATGCTTCGCTTTTGGCACAACAGCCTCATTAATTATGTCGGCAGAGAGCTGGCATCACGGCTCTCGGTAATTCCTGCTTCCTCCCTGCTGGCTTTGCTTGGGAACTACCCACCTACCATCAGCAGGCTTCGTTTCCCCTTGGCCTCCCCAGCCCACTCCCCACGCCTCTGCTCCAGTCTGCCCACCTCCCCGTTCTGCCAAGAACAGAACATGAGGGCTAGAAGAATGAACTCTACTAGTTTTAGTAATATTTGGCTGAAAAGAGATTTTCTGGGCCTAGGTTTTCAGGTCCTTCTGGCCTCATTGACAAATTTTTGATGATGATGATGATTTTAACAATGGTTACCACTTACTGAGTGCTTATTATATACATATCCAGTGCTTTTTTGGGGGGGAAAAGAAAGGTAGATTATATCATTTAATTCCTAAAACGAACGCTAGAGGCAGCCATCATTATTAATACCATTTAACAGATGAGAACACTGAGGCTCAGTGAGTTAGGGTCACAGGGCCGGAACACAGGGCCAGCGTTGGACTTCTCTACTTTTGCTATGCGGGGAGGCAGTCCCCTGTCTCACAACACACAATAATGTTGACAGAAGGCTAGGGGCTCAAGGGTGTGAAATTTGGAAAATCCTTCAAAAGTTAAAAGAGCAGGTAATCTGGCCTAAGAAAAGGTCAGTAAAGCCATCTCTGAGAGGGTCGATTTGGCTGGTACAGCCCAGGAAATACCATTGTCGAAAACACAAAACACAAAACCCTGGTTATGTTTTATGTTTAGTTTCTGAAGTTGCCATAGAAGTCTGAGACGGTGGCCAGTAATCTCTCCTTGAAGCCTAACACACCTTCCCCAGTGTCGAGGTGAGTAGGGCACAAGCGGTTGTTTGCACAGATATCACTCCTCGTTTCTGTATTATACAACGTCCAGGCCATCATGTTCCCTTTCCAAGTGTATCTGGCATCTTGGTTGATGTCTCAGGTAAAGCTCATCAAGGAATTAATGGTTCATTCTCGCAGAGGACCCACAGTGGCCACCTTATTAAAACTCAGTGGTCGTGAGTTGTTCCTTGAATAAGAGGGCTCAGCCATTACTCAAAAACACGTATAAAGGATCAGCTTTATAGCCGGCCCTAAGTCGAGGCACTGCAGATAAATAAATGTGGCCTCCATTCTAATTTTACTTAAAATTAGGGTCTTAAATAAACCAGCAGAGCTGACCGATGGGGCCAGTAGTAAGGTGAGGGACAGTTCACATCATGTTAGAGAAAGCTGAGAGCAGGAGGGAATCAAATGCATTCCCAAGAGAGAAGGGGACCCTCAGGATTGGCTTTGTCATCAGTTACCAAAGACGAAGAGACCCTCTCAAGAGCAGATAAGGTAGATGCCTTGTCCCTACCAAAGGGTAAGGCGAAGGGCTTATCATAAACGATATTATTTTTTAAAGTTACCAAAACTTGATTTGCTTGATATGAAAAATTCAAACTCTATAGAAATATGATAACTTGGCACTGACCTCTGCCCTACAATCTCTCTCTCTCAACACAACTGCTGTGAACAGTTTAGTGTTGAATCAAAGGAAACTAGTGCTTCTTTCTTGAACCTGACAGAAGTAAAAAAATTCCAAAGAACACGGCCGGAAGGAAAACAGACCACAGAACTTGCAGGGTCCCAGCTTGCTGTGTACGAGACCCTTCTGTGAGGTGACCCACATATGCCTTAGCCTTGACTTCTGCTATCTGCACTAAAGAAAAGTCTAAGACAGGTAATATCTGCTTGTCACATAAAATCTAGGACTCAGTGGCAGTCACCAGGCAAGTGACGATTCCATCCTCTGGATAAAGCGTTAACAGGCTCTGGTTAGACACCAAATGTATACATCTGGTTGCTGTCAGTGTTAAGCCTCAACCACCATTAACGTCTTCATGTTAAATTAGCTTATCACATCACTAGTATGCAGAGCCTTGGGGAATGGAACAGGCATGGTTTTTTTTTTGTTGTTGTTTTGTGTTTTTATTTATTTTTGAGAGTCAGAGAGAGATAGCATGAGCAGGGGAGGGTCAGAGAGAGAGAGATACAGAATCCGAAGAGAGGCTCCAGGCTGTGAGCTGTCAGCACAGGGCCCGGAGTGGGGCTCGAACCCACGAACTGTGAGATCATGACCTGAGCCAAAGTCGGACGCTTAACTGACTGAGCCCCCCAGGAGCCCCTGGAACAGGTATGTTTTAAGGAGGAGAAACGTGGGTTGGTGAATCAGTGGCTAGGGAGGGCCATTGTACCAGGGGCTCTGGGCAGCTGGAACCCTGGAGGGCATTGGAAAGGGAAAGAAGGGGCCATGGCCCAAAGGCAGGCTACGTTCAGGGCATAAACTTCACATACTTCACGACTTTGCCTGGGGCAGACTGTGATCATTCTAGTTTAAAGTTAGACTTGGGTTGATTTTGATTAGTTTATATCAGCACAGACTAGTCCAAGGACTCCACATCTTTCCATCCCGCTCCAGGTCCTCGGCTTTGGAGGACTTTGAGGGGGCCTTGAAGGCTGAGTCAGGAAGGAGTAGCCCCACCGCCCGTCCCCTAGGACCCATCCTCCCCTGTGTGGCCCAGCCCGGAAGACTGCTTGGCCCAGCCTCCGGCGTCCAGTGCGGCCGTGTGACCAGATTCCGCTCCAGGGTGGTGAGTGGGGGTGGTGTGTGCAGTTTCTCTGTACTGGCTCATGTTCTAGGCCGGCTTCCCCAGAAATATGCCAACAAGATTCCAGCACAAGGTGTTTATTTGAGAAGGTGATTCTAAGTAGGGGAGTAGGGGAGGTGTGTCCATCTGGATTTTCTAAGTAGGTGCCAAGGGGGATTCAACATACAAGAATTTTATTAAGGGAAACACATAGGTGAGGGACGATGGGGTCGGAGCCAGGCCGCCAGGCAAAGGCCAATGTGACCGGAGGTGAAGAAGAGAAGGAGCTAGGCTGCCTGCCAGTCTACGGACAGGCAGCAAAACCAGCATCAGGGAACCGCGTTCTCCTGGGAACGACCTGCTTTGGAGTCTTTGTGGCACTGTCACCGCCTGGGGCAGCCCATGGAGGCAGGCCCTGCACCGACACAGCTGGGGGCCGCGGCGCACAGCAGCCAGCCTGGGCAACCGTACCCTTGTACCCTCGAGGTTGGAGGCAAGTCTGCGAGGTGCGTCCTCCCCCCACCGCAGGAAATGAGGCAGGGAGGGAAGGGGCGTTAAGAGTGCTCTGGTGAGCCACCGGGGCCCCTGTGGGAGGCTGGGTCAGCCCCCACCTGAGGGGAAACACACCCCCACTTCTGGAAACTGCTGATGGGTTGGTCTTCGCTACAGGAGCCAAACCAGCCGCCCAGCCAGCACAGCCAAATGACACCAAGTCCGGGTGTGTGAGAGACGCTTCTTAAACTTCGTTTTGAGCAGGCGCTTCCACCTGGTCCCGCATGGCAGCTTTCCAGCAGAGCCGCTAACAAACTGAACGTGTATAACCGATGGGGGTTATGCGTCCTGTCTCTTCACACTCCTCACCTCCCTCCCCACTCACTTCTGCTGGAGAATTGGAAAGAACACAGCACAAGGGACTCTGGGCAATCCCCCCCCACCGCCCATCCTGATCATATGCGGTCCCTGATCATAGCCATTTCTCTTCTTTACAACTCTGCGAGGAAACTTACGGTCAAGGGTTGGGGGGGAAACTAGAAAGAAATATACCATAGCAATTACTGGCTATACTCAGGTGAAGAATTATGGATAGTTTTCTTTTATTCCATAATCAAATGCTATTTTAACTCTTCTACTTAAACGTTTATAGTAGACTATTTTTTCTACTCTTCTGTATGCTTAAATATTCCATAATAAAAATTATATTTTAATTTCAAAACAATTGTTCCTTTTACCCTGCATGTTTTTTATAATTTTGGGGGGGTTTTATTTAATTTTGAGACAGAGACAGAACCTGAGGGGGGAGGGGAAGAGAGAGAGGAAGACACAGAATCTGAAACAGGCTCCGGGCTCTGAACTGTCAGCAGAGAGCCTGATGCAGGGCTTGAACCCACAAACCGAAGTCAGACGCTTAACCGACTGAGCCACCCAGTAGCCCCTTACCTTGCCTATTTTTGGTCTTCCTTTCACTGCTCCATTCTCCCCGCCATCAAAAAAATCCAAAATTTGGGTTGGTTCCAAATCCTTGGTGATTCGTTAGGGACACATGTGACCTTGGGTGGATGGCAAGCTTTGGTCATTCCTGGCTAACGGTTCACTGAATCTAGGGGGTGATGATGGTGGGGTCTCCCCTGAGGGGAAGGTGGCAGACGAAATCTGGTCTGAGCTTTGATTCGGTCCTCTGAAGAAACGTCATTTTCTCCAGCAAAACTGACTCACTAGTCATCAAATCTGTGTCCTCTTCTCCCTGGGAACAACAGCGGGACCACATTTCCCAGATTCCCTTGCAGTTCATAAGTATCCATGTGACACCAGTCCGTGGAACAGGAGTAGAAATGACACTTCCAGAACTCAAGGTGTTAGGAGTTTGGGTCCCTAACTGCTACTTGGAGGGGAGGTGCCCACGTGGTAGGAACATCTATTCTGGGCTTCACTTGGTAGAGAAGTGGCCTGCAAGTTTATTAAGCCATGGAAATATTTGTTCGTTACAGCAGTGAGCCTTCCACATGTAGCCTCTCACGTTTGCAAGTTGTCTCTAAATCCACGTAGTCCAAGGTTAGTTTGACTGCAGAGAGCAGTGGAGCTCCACGTTTTTAAAGACTTGCAACCTGGACTCTTTTGCAATCATAGTACAAGGGAGAGGTACTGCCCTTGGTGTTCCCAATCTCATAACGCCGTCTACTTGCAGTAACTTTCTCCAGTTGAAGCAGCTTTAGACAAAGAACCCTGATCATGTGTCCCTAATTGGCAACTGTGTGATGCATGAATCACTCAACCCCTGCGAGCCTCAGAAAATACCCGGCTCATCTGAGAGACAGCCAATCACAACAGTACTAATAGCTAACTGTATGCTGAGCATTTTGAATAGATTAACTCTTTGAATCTACATAGGACCAGTGATGTGCGTTATAGTCTCACCATTTTGGGAATAGGAGACAGCGGGCACAGAAAGATTAGAACATCACCCAATGCCACAGCTAATAAATATCAGGTTCAAACACAGGCAATCGAAGTCCAGTGCCAGAAATGAAATTCTCAGGTTTCCAAAATGCTAGCTTTGCACCAGGAGGAAATCTTCCTGTGATTGCAATGCTCTTGATGCTGGCCTTGGGACAGGCCTGTACGTGGTCATTCCCTCCCATCCTGTTCTTGACATCCAAACTCATCCTTTTGACGGCTCCCCTGCTCTGGAAACGTACAGCCTTGCGAGGGATGACATGATCCCCCTCTTCCTTGATCTACTTAATCTGATTAGACACAAATTGTAATGTGCCTTGATTCAGGGAACTTCCCTTTGCCAAATTAAGTCCCCTGAGATCTCTCACACACAGACCTTGATTTATGAACACCAGACTCTTTCAGTCCTCTGTGATTTTCTTTATTGAAACCATGCAATGCCAGCTCTCAAGCAAAAAAGAGTTGGTGATGAAATCTTGGTTTCCTATGAATTCAGAGAATTCAGGGAGCATCAGAGATGATGTGTTTCAAACGCAGAGTAAATCACGCTGACTCCGCTCGCCAAGATAACAATTAGAATATGACAACCAAATGAGCCCTGGGCTTTAATAGGACACTTGGTTTAGTACCAAAAATACTAAAAAAAATGATCTGTTATGATTATTTTCAGCAATTTGACATTTCTTTTACTGTTTCATCCCCATTTTCAAGATAAGGAAACTGACGCTCAGACAGGTTATGTTACCTGTCCAAGGTGTGGTGTGTAGAATAACGCCACTCCTCCCACAGATGCCCATGTCCTAACCCCCAGAAGCTGTGAACCGTTACCCTGCAGGGCAAAAGGCACATGGGAGGCATGATTAAGTTAAGGAGCTTAAGATGGGGAGATTATCTTGGATTACTGCAAGAGTCCTTATAAGGGAAAGAGTTAGAAAAGGAGGTACAGCAGGTGAAGCAGAGTGATGCAGGGTCATGAGTCCAGGAGCATATACACAGCCTTTAGAAGCTGGCAAGGAGGGGCACCCGGGTGGCTCAATAGGCCGGGCGTCCGTCCGACTTCAGCTCAGGTCATGATCTCCCAGTTCATGTGTTCAAGCCTGACGTCAGGCTCTGTGCTGACAGCTCGGAGGCTGGAGCCTACTTCAGATTCTGTGCCCCCCTGCCCCTCCTCCACTCTCTGTCTCAAAAATAAACAACAACAACAAAAGAAGTCGGAAAGGAAAGAAAATGGATTCTTCCCTAGAGCCTCCAGAAAGAACACAACTCTGTCAACGGATTTTAGACAGATGACCTCCAGAACTATAACGTTATACATTTGTGTTGCTTTATTCTACTCAGTTTGTGGTGATTGGTTATGGCAGCAACAGGAAGCTGCTAAACAATGTCAAGTGGATGTTGAGTGGTAGACACCGGATTTGAACCCTGTGCCCTATGATGGCAGAGACCATGCTCTTTATTTATAAGTTAAATGGCCTTGGGACTTAAGCATATGGTGCTTAAAACATGAAGTTTTATATTACAGAAGCTATTATATTAAGACAGAATATGCAACCCTACAGATTTTTTAAACATAAAATAAAGGGGTCAAAAAAATACAAGAGACGAAAGGAGCAAGTAGAGGGCATAGAACTAGGGTCATCTTTACATGGTAAATGGGTGTGATGGAGGTAGTGTCACAAAGCCATGGGGGTAAGAATGTATTATTTAGTTGCAATGAGAAACTGGAGTTTAAAAAACCACTAATAAAGTACGTACAATAAAGTAAGGCTGTAACCAGTCCTCATAACCCTGAAAGGGAAGACGCCAGATTGATTAAAGTTTTAAGTGCAAAAGGGAAGACGGCAAAACTAGTAGAGAATGTATGAGACAGACCTTCATAACCAAAAGATGAACAACCATAAGGCAAATAAAGAGCAACGGATCTAATTATAGCAGGTAAAAAGATTTCTGTTTGGTAACAAATATAAACGGCTATCAATCTGGAAAAACACAGTCACCATGATTTAAAAAGTTAAAGAATTTTTATATGCTCTACAAAGAACTCCTGCAAATTAAGGAGGAAACCACAGGAAACTTAATAGAAAGTGGACAAAGGATATGTGTCGTCAACTCACAGGTGAGATTCTCAAACTTATATTAATGCAATCAGGTTAATGCAATTAAAACAGTGGACATAACATAGTACATCCATCTGAATAGAGGATAAATAGAAAGGTAATTAAGAATGAGGGCTGATGGGAAAGTCTGTGCACTGGTGGAAGAGTCATGCAGGAAACCTATCTGGCATATGCCCTGGGACCCATGGCTTCTCTCCTACGGAATATCCTGAAGACCTGCTCATGTAGGGTTGTAAGGGGCATTTATAAGGATTTTCACATCTGTGTTATTGGGTAGCAGTGAGTTGGAGTCAATCCAGGAACCCATCCTTGGGCACACTGGATAGCGTGATGTGGACATACCACAGGGCACGCTCTGCAGCAGTCAGTAACACTCTAGCTGTCCAGCCATGTGGACATATCTTAAAACATGGTGTTGAGTGAAAAAAAGAAAGAAACAGAGCCAGTTTCAGTACCATATGCATAAATTACAACACAAAATAACACTAGATCCTACCAAGAAGCATCACTTATCCAAGGGCTTTTATCAAACACATTGAAGTAGATGCCCACGGGGAAGAAGGGAAGAGAAGGAGAGATCAGGGATAAAAAGGAAGATAAATCAACTGAACAGGAGCAACGATTCCTACAGAGCAATGATGCTAATATGTTGTCACTTCAGTTCTTTCTACACCTAAAATAATAGAAGTAATAGCTCAAGGCAGGGGAGGGGTTCTCAGTGCCACACTACAGAAGCAAGTCCCTGGGGGAAGTCGCTTTTCCCTGTCATGTTGGTAAGAAAATGTGAAGTGTTGACAGTTACCTCATGTCATCTGAGTCTGTAAAACACTTGGAGAGTTGGGAACAGGGTAACCTGTATCTTGAAAAGGCCTCTTAATGTAAATCCACTGAAAACGGAAACCAAATGTCATTTCAAGTAGTGAAAAAAAAAAATTTAGAACAGCATCTTTTTAAGCTTCAAAAGTGAAACAAAACATTTCGAAAATATGTTTTGTCTCCTACTTTACAAAATTGTAGTATTCATGCACTGCTGGTCCGCGGTACTACCCAGAGCCGGCAGCCACCCAACAAATATTTGCTGGATGAGTGAATGAACAAATGATGACCAGTACTTAGAAAGAAACGCGGGTTGAATTGAGTGTTGCTGTTTTCTCTAGAGCTTGCTCTCATTCTCTTCTCAATTTTTGACTAGTTTAAATCTGCAAGATGTTTTGGTTTTGCTGGGTTTGCGTGTGACGTTAGCAATCTCCAGCTTCACACTTATCCACTTGGTGAAAAATAGTCGCAGATACTGTGATTTCTCTTTGTGATCGATCTGCATTATATTTGCATGGCAGGCACAGACAGGGGCGTTTTGACGGGAACCGGTGTCATAAGTGACCGTCGAGAAGTGATGTTTTTGATCCTTGTGTTCACTTCTGCTCACCATGCAACACTGTTTCTCTGAGAACTCAAAGAATGCTCAGGTTACAGAGATTCTCTCTGCTATCTCCACTTTGCAGGTTCCCAGTGGTTAAATGCTTGCCCAGAGTCTCATGGCTGGAGAGGGGCAAACCACAGATGACACCATGGGAGGGAGCCTCGTCACTCTGTCTCTGGTCCCACTTTACAGATGTGGTGTCATTGAGGCTCAGAGAGATTAACTCCCCATCAGGAATCTCAATAAGTAGAACGCAGTTTGAACCCAGGCCAATTTTGGATTTTCATTTCTAGGTGCTGCTTCTCTGCCTCCTCTGATTTCTGAGCTCTTAATTCCCGCCCCCCCCGCCCCCGCAATGTTTGTGTTGTGATAAAATACACATAACATAAAGCTTACTGTCTTAGTAATTTGAAAGTGTACAGTTCCTTCCGGTAGTGTTAAATACTGCTGTGTAACCACCACCACCATCCATCTCCATAATTTTTTTCATTTTATGAAATCAAAACTCTGTCCTTGTTAAAGTATAACTTCCCATTCCCCTCCCCTCCCAGCCCCCAGCAACTCCCATTTGACTTTCAGTCTCTATGATTTTGACAGCTCTACATCCTTCATAAAGTGGAATCTTGTCATATCCATCTTCTTGTGACTGGCTTGTTTCACTTAGCATCATGTCCTCAAGGTTCATCCCTGTGATAGCACATTCCAGAATTTCCCTTGTCTTTCAGGCTGAATAATATTCCACTGTCTGTAGACAACACACTGTGATTATTTGTTCATCCATCAATAGACATTTGAGTTGTTTCTACCCTTTAGCTATTGTGAATAATGCTGCTATGACCATGGGTGTACACATATGTCTTTGAGACCCTGCTCTCAGTTTGGGAGGATACGTGCCCACAAGAGGGATTGCAGGATCATACGACAATTCTATCTTTAATTTTTTGAGGAACCTCCACGCTGTTTCCACAGCAGCTGTGTGCCATCTCACATTTCCACCAATAGCACGCAAGGATTCCCTTTTCTCCGCATCCTCGCCAACATTTGTTCCTTTCCAATATCTTGATAGTAGCCATCCACATGGTCTGAGGGGGAATCTCGTTATAGTTCTGATTTGCATTTCCCTAATGATCATAGACATTGAGCATCTTCTCAATATACAAATGCTTATTAGCCATTTGTATATTTTCTTTGGAGACATGTCTGTTCAAGTCCTTTGCCCATCTTTCATTAATTTATTTGGTTTTTATTGTTGTTAAGTTTTAGGAATTCTCTATATATTCTGGATACTACTCCCTCATTGGATATATCATCGACTGATATCTCCTTCCGTTCTGTGCACTGCCTTTTGGCTTTGTTGAGCATGTCTCTTGGTGCACAAATTGTTAAAACTTTCATGAAGTCCAGTTTGTCTCCGACTTCTAATTCTTGTTCACGATCTCATTCCTACCCTCTCCTCCACGCCATTTCCTTTTCAACTGTTTGGAACGTTTGCTTGAAGAGACAGCATGGTTGATACTCATCTCTCTGATGACGGATTCCAGCTGGGCATTACCACAAAGTCGTATGCGGTGAGTACTACTGTTACTAAGCCTTCAGTGGCATCATGCTGCCCACGTGTCACAGCCTGGGTCCTCCCCACTCCACAGCAGACCCTGGAATGAGGACTTGGGTGCAGGTGATTTCTCTGGGAGGTGATTTCATAAAGTAGGAGTGAGGGGAGTGGGACAGGGAGAAAGGAAAATTGTCCTGTTGAGGACATCACTATGAACAACTGGAGTTGAAGACGCCTGTAGACATTCTTGGGAGCTTAGGGGTTGCTTCTCAGAATTGTCCCCTGCGGGTCTCTGTGGATCCATTAGCTCCTACCCTCTAAGGACTGACACTCTTCTTGCATGTCTGGGCTGTGCATGGTGGGTACTGAGGCGACCTCCGGATTTCCCTGCAGAGAGGACGACTATCTACCTCAAGGCTGGTAGTGCTGTCAAAGAATGTCTGTCTGCTATCAGCCATCCTGGGGATGCCTCAGGAGAAGAAAACTGCCTCATCCAAGGACACGCTTCGTTCCGGGGGATAGTCTATAATGCTGGGATATAGAAGCCTGACCCACGCCCCTAAAGTGGGCCATTCTGCAGGGCCATCCCAGCTCCGGGCATGCTGAAGGGTCAGCTCAGGTCTCCTTGGCATGGCATCATGCCTGACTTCTTCCTCTGCCCACGCCCGCGTCCATAACCTCCCTTCCTCGGGGGTTGCTGCCCAGAGCCCTCTCCCGTGAGCCGGACCTGGCACAACACGTTCACATGCCACATGTGGGCCTTCCCTTTGGGGCGAGGGAGGCCCCAGAGAGGGTGCCGAGAGCACACAGTCTGTGGGGTGCGCTGCAGGCCAAAGTGACAAGGGGACTCATAGCTCACCAGGGCTGTGACTGCACACGAGGCTTCAGGGACAAGGAGGCAGGGCCCAAGGCGCATCTGGAACCACATGAGTCAGAGCTCCTTCCCAAACTGTCAGACAAATCAGGGTCTTGCCCCCCTGAAGCTTAATGATAGTAATAATTCATTGCCATCATTTTCGAGCACCTCCAATGTGCTCAGGAAGAATGATGTGAGTGAGAAGGCAAAGTGGGAAGTTATGACATCAAGAGCAGTCATGATAACGGACAAAGGCTAAAGACACATTGGCCACTGAGCCCAAAGCAAAAGTCCTGTGCCTTTCACAAGCTCCGCAGCTGACTTCCTGTCTAGTGCATTGGTCACCCAGGAGGGCCTCCAGTCAGCTCTTTTCCACCCAAGTCGCCGAGGGGAGCTGAGGCCCATAATCAGAAGAAGCAAAAATGCCTCTGTCCACGCTGCCAAGGGAATCCTGGCAGGGGATGCAAAGTGGCGCCAGGAAGAAGCTTGAGGGGAGCGGAGGCAGGAGTGTGGAAGAAGGGCTGAGAACAGCGCTACTGGTCTCATGATGTGCTTACCTGGCCCTTCGCCTGCACACGATGCTCGGTGCTTTGCTTTGTTTTAATCCCTATTTCGGATATTCCACAGTTCATTTAAAGGAACCCTCCAGAAGGGAAGCCAAAAGGGAAGAAGACAGCAGGGTTGAAACTCTTAACAGGGGGTGTGGGGATTTTCTTTTGTTTTCCTAAGAACAAAATACAAGGAAAGATTATGATAGTAAAGAAAGTAATTGCAGCAGAGATGGTGGGCACACTGGCTGGACCAGAAAGATGCTGAAGGACCTTCAGAATAATTGAATTGCACTCAAGGTACTTCCTTAATCACCGGACTGTGGGCTGGTGGCTACTTCCTAATGGATATTTATGAAGTCCGAGGATCTGAGAGTCCAGAGATGTTCCAAATTACATCCGGGGAAAGAGGGAGTCACTCACCAAGACAATGTAGGTGAATAATTGTGGAAGGGCACGCACAGTATCTCACACCACCTCTAGTCCTATTCTTTTGCCAAAAGCCAAGCAAAGTAGCCTGTTCAACCTCTTTCTTCCTGTCCAAATGGAAATTAGGATAACAGTATTCAGGAGAAGGAATTTTTGCAGATCCCTGAGTACCTAACTTGGCAAAAGCAAGGCTTGGAATTTCCCACAGGAAAGTGAGAGGTGATAGAAGCTTCTGGCAGCAGGCCTCGTGTTCGACAAAGTCAGGTACCCATTGCTAAAGGAAAGCGTTGCTGAAACTTCTCTAGATCGTCAAGAAGAAGGAGGCAGAATGATGCAGCTGCCCTGTCACTGCTGATTACCTTTAACCTATTCTCCAAGGTACCCAACCGGGAGAGGCTTTGATTGGGTTAGTCAGGCAGTATCATCACTACCAGATTTTTCCATGAAGGAAATGAAACTGCCGTGAATTCCTGTGAGACCGGGAGTTTCTGGAGGGCAAGGACTGTGTCCCGTTCTCTTGTGCCTGGGCTGTGCGTACATATAATGTACATATAATGTACGCACAGGGTCCATTGCCTGAATGGGTCCAGGGAGATGGAGGTTGCTGATGTGCCCAATCTTCATAAGTCTCCCTCTTGCCCCCCTGTCATTCTTCCTAATTCCCTACCCACAAATGACTCAGGGGCTTCTTTCTTTCTTTCTTTCTTTTTTTTAATGTTTTATTTACTTCTAGGAGAGAGAGAGAGAGCGTGAGCAGGAGAGGGTCAGAGAGAGAGGGAGTCACAGACTGAAACAGGCTCCAGGCTCTGAGCTGGCAGTCAGCACAGAGCCCGACGAGGGGCTCGAACCCACGAACCGCGAGATCATGACCTAAGTGAAAGTCAGACGCTTAACCGACTAAGCCACCCAGGCGCCCCCAGGGGCTTCTTTCTTAAGATCATATTGGCTACTGTTGGGATCTGCTTTGGGGCTGGATTTTCCAGATAATCACATTCAAGAGATCTCCATAATGAAAGGCTCGTGGGAAATAAAGATCAGAAATGAATGGCACCAATGTTCCAATAGCAGAAATCCTAAGCAATGAGAATAGAAACGCAGGAGGCAAGGCAGGAGGGGTATGGAGCAGAGGGGGAATCCAGTAACACTGGTTTTGTAAAATTTAATAAAACGTATAATTGACCCTCATTAGATTTATTCACATTACAAAGAGAAAGCTGTTTGCTAATGAGAAAAGCTTTATTCCCCAAATTTCAGATCACGAATTCATTTCCCCTCTTCCTTGCTGCTTTGGCACATTTTTAAATGGCTTGGTTAAAACAATTATTAATCCTAAATTAAATATCCATGACAATTAATCCCCCAAGAGCCAAGGAAAGTTGCTACCATTCCCTATCTCATTTTCTCTGTGACCAAACTGTTACTTGCTCTCTCTAATGCTACTTGTGAGCTTTATTAAAGCAGAGGAAATACACGCTAGGTTAAAGGGGAGAAAATAAATAAAAATGAAATAGGGACAGTGAAAATGTTTGCTAATTGGGCCACAGGCCGGCATTTTTAGCTTTGTTTTACAGTGCACTTCTTATTAAGGATTATAGTGAAAATTGAAAGGGCAAAATGTTTATTATTAGCTATATACCTCATCTGTAAAATACGGATAATAATTGCACCCCATAAATTGTTGCGAGGTTTAAACGAGTTAACCTTTGTAAATTGCTTAGAACAGTGCAGAGCACCCCACCAGGCCTGGCCTATGCCAGCTGCTATCATTATTTTTCCCTGTATGTTCTTTACAGCCATTTCGGCTGTTATTTTTGGCATTATATTAAATAACATCTCAAAAAATATCTGTTCAACGTGTAATTTGGAGAGACTCTGAGAAACTAATTTGCTCTTAGTATTTTCTTCTGTTTGAAATAAAGTAATTACAGATCTTCCTCTACTTACGATAGGGTTACATCCCAATGAGCCCATCATAAGTTGAGAACATCATTAGGTTGAAAATGCATTTAATGCCCCAAACCTACCAAACGTCATAGCTTAGCCTAGTTCACCTTCAATGTGCTCAAAACAAGTACATTAGCTTGCACAAAATCATCTAACACAAAGTGTTGAATATCTCATGTACTCTACTGACTCTATGCTGAAACTGACAAACAGAACTGTCGGAATTGTTGAGCCTCCTGAGCGTGTGGCTGACCTGGAGCTGTGCTCGCTCCGGCTGTTTGGCATCCTGACAGAAGATCACGCATGTCGCTAGCCCGCGGAAAGATCCAAATCCAAAATTCAAAGTACAGTTTCTTCTGAAACTGTGAAGTTGAAAAATTATAAGTTGAACCATCATAACTCAGAGACAGTACACATATTTGTTATATGTAATTTTCTGGACCAGAAAAACTGGACAACATTTTAAATGGCTTAGCCATTTAGCTCATAAACCACGTTATATAGTTTTCTGTTTCAAAATCTCAGCAACATTACCTGCTAAATTCAGCTACAGCCAGCTGGCTAGACCTGCCCCTGGTGTCACGAGTAATGACAGAAGCGTATAACCGAGTGTAGTTGGCCGTGGTCATGTATCTCTGTCTGGGACCCGCCCTCCTTGGGAGGAACGGGGTCAATTCCTCTTTGTTGATTGTAACAAACCTCAACACAGATAGATTGGAGTGAGGGTGTTTTATTTCCATTTGCGGACATCTATCTTTTTCCCTCAGAAGAAACCCTAATTTGCATTTTTCCAGTCATGCGGGATGCCATGTCTAGAAGCCTGAGTCAATGGACAGCACAAGGTGCCTTTAAGCACCCCTTACTGAATGCCCCTCTAATCAGGTGTCCTGCTGGGCCACACTCTAATTTAGCCTCAGATGACCCCCAAACCAGCCCCTACTTCCTTCACACTCTTCAAATTCTCCTTCTAATTGTCTTATTCTTTTTTGCAGAAACATCAAGTTATTTCAAAGTGGGGACAGCCATCCTCAGAGAGCCAGCAAGTAAGAGATGAGGGCATCCGGACCCAGCTTTCATTCTGAGCTAGAGATGAGTTGCCCGTTGATCTCCAGTACAAATCTGTGCCTTTATCTGCCAGTCTCTCGAAGGTCAACTGGACCATCTCCCCACAGACAGTCACTCTGATAGGGAAAGGGGCAATTTCTACCCCTGTCTCATTTTGTCCTCACGGCAACTCTGTGAGGTAGGTATCTGTACTGCTCAGAGACACCCAAGTAGAGTGGGTTGGCCAAAGTAAGAGTTTTATTTCCTTCATGTGACACTAAGTCCAGACAAGTAGTAGCTCGAGGCTGCTACAGCTGCTTGAGGAGTTAGTTGTCAGGAACCCAAGGCCTCGCTCCACCATCCTGAGCATGGCCTCCAGTCCTCATTGTCACAAAGTGGCTGCTCCTCCTTTAAAAACAGCATTTGTGCCCCCCAGGCGAGAAGAAGGGGAAGGGCAGAGAGTAAAGGGCATGTGCCACTGAGTCTGTCCCTACTTATAAGGAAAACAATAGTTCTTCTTTTTTTTTTTAATGTTTTTTATTTATTTCTAGGAGAGAGAGAGAGAGAGAGAGACAGCATGAGCAGGGGAGGGTCAGAGAGAGAGGGAGTCACAGACTCTGAAACAGGCTCCAGGCTCTGAGCTGGCAGTCAGCACAGAGTCCGACGCCGGGCTCGAACCCACCAACCGTGAGATCATGACTTAAGTGAAAGTCGGACACTTAACCGACTAAGCCACCCAGGCACCCCAAACAATAGCTCTTCTTGAAGCCACTTCAGCAAGCTTCTGGCCACCTCTCACTGACAGGAACTGGCCATACGGTCACCACTGGGTGAAGGGAGCCTGGGCAAGGGAGCACTTTATCTGGGACAATACCTCTCCGTTGGCATGGCTCCGTTTGTAAGAATGGAGAGGGAGTGGAAGTAGAGGTGCAGCAGTGCCTGCTCAGTACTATTATTCTTGTTTTACTGATGAGGAAACACCTTTGGAGAAGCTTCTAGACCTGCTCAAGGCCAGGTACCTGGTCAGTGAAAAAGCCAGACTTTGCCTTCAGATCCGCCATCTTGGCACTGGCACGTATGAGGTGGTGCCGCGGGCAGGAGCGCAAGGGAACCAGGCCACTTCTCCTCTTGTTTCTGGGCAAGCTCTTTCACTTACTTGCCGGTGGCGTGGATATAGCTTGTGCTTCACCTGTTGTACTGACCAAAAAAAGTCTCCAAGTGACATCATCCAACGATTTACGTGGTCAGTGGAGGCATCTAACGATTCACTTGGTCAGTGGTGGAATGAGGAACCGTGCCAGATTTCTGGTCAGGTGAAGGGAGATGGGCACTCCACGCTGTTGGATGTACTGCCTTCTCTTTGAAAGAAAGCCTGGAAAAATCGGTCGAATAACAGCATCGCCATCATGCTTCTTTGATGAGGTTAACTCAGGAATTTAACGTTTCTTCCAGGGCTGCTAGATGTGGGTCTGTGACCATTTAGAAATGGGGTTGTGTTCAACATACTGGCTGGAAGGAGGGTGCTGCCAGCCTTGTGAGCCATGTCTATGGACCAGTTCGTTGCAGTGTCTCCTTCACTTCATATATTACAATATATATGAATAGCCTTGGATCCCAGTTCAGGTCGGAAGAATCCCAACACCCAAATGCAAATCTACATAGATTATTGGTACGTAAAGGGGGACCTTTGGCTCAAAATACTGTGCAGCTCTAACTTAGCCACTCCCACTGCGTGCCTCAGTCCCTGGACGCCTCAGCCACCTCCAGGCCTCCACCTCCGGGCCTCTGCCTCGGTGAGGCCATCTGCCAGACCTGACCTTTCTCTTTACCTTGACCTCCACCAGAGTAGCCCCTTTGCACCCTTCTAGTCCGAGGTTAGCCATCCGTTGTCCTGTAGGACAGGATTAGGTTTCCTTCTGAAGGGCTTCCCTAGTCCCACAGCAGAACCAGCCACATTGCATGGTTAGCAGATAACTGGGGTGATCGTATCACTCACCACCTAACCTAGAATCCTTAAGAAGCAATGGCACCACTGTGAGTAATAGCACAAGAATGATCAGCATCGTCGAGGATGTGTGCTCAACCCCATGGATTTCAGAGATGTTAACATATGAACCTAAAAAAAGATACAGCTTCTAATCAGTGAAATATGGCATTTAATGTTTCAGATAGTTTAGACAAGTGAAAATTGGGTCTTCTATGGCCTTTGTGCCTATTGTTATTGTTCTTGGCTGTTTGTTTTGTTTTTGTTATGTTCTCTCTTTTTTTAATGTTTTTATTTATCTTTGAGAAAGACAGAGTCCACAAGAGTGCAAGCAGGGGAGGGACAGAGAGAGGGGGGGGACATAGGATCCAAAGTAGTTTCCCAGGCTGACAGCAGAGAGCCCGATGAGGGCTCAAACTCACTGATCCCATGAGATCATGACCTGAGCCGAAGTCAGACACTGAACTAACTGAGCCACCCAGATGCCCCTGTTTTGTTTTTTCCTTAAGGGACAGAACTTTACATGGCGAACGCTCGGGGCAGAACGTGATCAATGTATCTGGAAGATTCTTGGCACTGTGTGTCAAAGGCCTTAAAATCATTCATACTCTTTGACTCAGCATTTCTACTTCTGGGAATCAATCCTATTGAAATATTCAAAGTCTTCCAAAAAACTTGGCTTATGTTCATCATAGCATTAGTGAAAAAAAGAAAATAATTTAAATATTCAACCTATAAAGTAGGTTAAATAAGTTATGGTACAAATTGACAGGTTTTGTCTAAAGACTTACAAAGAGCCATTGAAAAATTATTTTGTACCCAGCAATAGCACTGCTAGGAATTTACCCAAGGGATACAGGAGTGCTGATGCATAGGGGCACATGTGCCCCAATGTTCATAGCAGCACTCTCCACAATAGCCAAAACATGGAAAGAGCCTTAGAGTCCATCAACGGACGAATGGATCAAGAAGACGTGGTTCATCTATACAATGGAATACTACATGGCAATGAGAAAGAATGAAGTCTGGCCATGTGTAGCAACATGGATGGACCTTGAGGGTGTTATGCTGAGCAAAATAAGTCAGGCAGGGAAGGACAGATACCATATGTTTTCATGTATAGGTGGATTAGGGGAACTTAACAGAGGACCATGGGGGAGGAGAAGGGGAAAAATAGTTGGGGAGAGGGAGGGAGGCAAACCGTGAGAGACTCTTGAATGCTGAGAACAAACTGAGGGCGGATGGTGGGGGGGGAGGGGGAGAGGGGTGATGGGCATGGAGGAGGGCACTTGTGGCGATGAGCACTGGGTGTTATGTGGAAATCAACTTGACAATAAACTAAGAAAAAAAAAAAACTAATGTTTTGAAATAAATGACCAAATAGAAAAAAAAAGAAAAATTATTTTGTAGAAGTTGATTTAATGACATCTTGTTAAACATCTTGAAAATATTCAGACAATTCACTTTTAATTGTAAATGTTTGTAAAAAGAGACCTATAGACATTTTCTCTGTGTATCAGAAAAGGTGGAAGGATATATACACTAAAACTTGTTTATGATAATTTGTTGTTCCTTGTATGCCTTTTAATACTTTCCAAATGTAAATATAAATAACTTAAAATTACAAGGAAAGAACCTAGTGTGTACTTTTATACAAAAAAATTTTTAGGTGGTGTTTCTGTGTTTCTACATTTCATCGGACTCTAGGAAAAGATATATTCTTTTGAAACACATTCTCCCCAAGACTGGAAGCTGGTTTGGGATAGGAAAGCTGAGCATCTTGTCTACCTAAACATATTTTCTTTTTGGCATACAAAGAGCCAGTTTTGTACCTAAGATCATACTTTCAAGCTGTTCTTCTAAAGAGTGTTTTTAAAGAGAAAGAATAGGTTTTCCTATTATTTTTCATGGAGCTGTACTAAACTGGCCTCAGAGCCACCTTAGAAGGACCTAGAAAACCATGTCTTCTGGCAGAAAACTTGACTCCCTCCAGATCTTGTGTCCCAAGATCCCAGCTGCCCAGCAGAATGATGGTGTCACACCGTGATCAACGGCAGCAAAGGGAGCAGCTTTTCCAATGCCAGTCCCAATGCCTTTGCCTCAAGCTTTTTGAGCATTAAAAGATCTGTACTGAACAGCACAGAGCAAATTGTAGGATGAGTGTTTCCATGTCGGGTAATTTCTTGTCGTCTTTCATTTCCACCCTTCCTTATGCTATTCTTTAAGTCCAGGGCTGGAAGACTACAGAATATATTCCTAGTCTCCCTGCTGTGGATACTGTGCTAGACTTGGCCAACAGAGACATCAGCTGGAGATCAGAAAGGAGGATGAAGAGAGAAGCTATCTGCCCTGGCCCCTGTACGATGACAGCGCAGCAGTAGGAAAGGGTGATTCCAGATTCGGCAGGCGGAAGCCCCACCAGCCCATTTCTGCAGTTCCAGCCAGGTCTAGGGATGCTCCCCATCTTCCCAGCACAGCAGCAGGTGCAAGGTTGTGGGCTCCAGCCCAGAGGAACAAGTGGTTTCTGATCTCAGGGTATCACTCCTTTCCGCATTGCTCTTCCAGCCCTTCCAAGGCCTCTCTGTAACCAGTTTTCTTTTTTCAAAAACAAGTTTAGTTAATATCTGTCCCCACACTCTGTCACAAAGAAAACATCTATCCTCCTAGCAAGTTTCAAATATACAATACAATATTTTTAACTACAGTCACCATGCTGTATATGATATCCCCATGACATTTTTATTTTATAGCTGAAATTTTGTCCTTTTGACCCTCTTAACTCATTTCACCAATGACCCCCAAACTCCCCACCCCTGGCAACCACCAATCTGCTCTCTGTATCTATGATCTTGATTTTTGTTTATTTGTTTTAGATTCCACTTATAAGTGAGATCATATGGTATTTGCCTTTCTCTGTCTGACTTCACTTAACGTAATCCATGAAGACCATGCTGTCTTCAATGTTATGATTTTATTATTTTTTATGGCTGAATGGTATTCCATTTCTTTTTTTTTTTTTAAATTTATTTCTAGGAGAGAGAGAGAGAGAGACAGCGTGAGCAGGGGAGGGTCAGAGAGAGAGGGAGTCACAGACTCTGAAACAGGCTCCAAGCTCTGGGCTGGCAGTCAGCACAGAGCCCGACGCGGGGCTCGAACCCACGAACCGCGAGATCATGACCTAAGCGAAAGTCGGAAGCTTAACCGACTAAGCCACCCAGGCGCCCCAATGGTATTCCATTTCTACCTTCTTTATCAGTGGACAGTTAGGTTGTTCCCATATCTTGGCTATTGTAAATAATGCTACCATGAACATGGAGGTACAGATGCCTTGTCGAATTAGTGTTTTCATTTTCTTTTTTTTATTGTTTATTTATTTATTTATTTATGTTTACAAATAGCTTATTGTCAAATTGATTTCCATATTGTTTATTTATTTTTGAGAGAGACAGAGTGTGAGTGGGGGAGGAACAGAGAGAGGGAGACACAGAATCCGAAGCAGGCTCCAGGCTCTGAGCACAGATACCAATGCTGGGCTCAAACCCACAAACTGTGAGATCATGACCTGAGCTGAAGTCAGACGGTTAACTGACTGAGCCACCCAGGTGCCCCAGTGTTTTCGTTTTCTTTGGATAAATACCTACAGGTAGAATTGTTGCATCATATGGCATTTCTATGTCTAATTTTCTGAGGAACCTCCATACTGTTTTCCATCGTGGCTGCATCAATTTACATTCCCACCAACGGTTGCACAAGGTTCCCTTTTCTCCACTTCCTCACCAACACTTATTATTTCTTGTCTTTTTGATAATAGCCATTCTAACAGGTTATAAGATGGTATTTCATTTTGGTTTTGCTTTGCGTTTCGTTGATAGTTAGTGATGTTGAGCACCTTTTAATATACCTATTGGGCATCTGTATGTCTTATTTGGAGAAATATCTGTTCAGATCCTCTGCCCATTTTTTCAATTGAATTTTTTTTCTATTGTATGAGTTGTATGACATCTTTACACATTTTTGTTATAGATTCCTTATCATATATATGATTTATAAATATTTTCTCCCATCAGTAGGTTGCCTTTTCATTTTGTTGAGGATTTTCTTTGCTGTGTCAATGTTCTGTATTAGGTGTTGTTTGAAATATCTAGATGGTTTTTAAATTTGTAATTGGGCCATGAGTGATATATAATAATAGCTCAGATGATCAAATTAGGGCATTTATATTTTAAAATTGAAAACTGATACTTCAGCACCTTCCAGGAAGCTGGAGAGCCTACTTGGAAAATCTTCCCCCTCCCCTACACTTTGAATGCTCTTTGCATTTGAGGTGGGAGCAAAACCTTGCTATGGCATCGGTTGGATGCATAAGGGTTCTCAGACCATAAAGGTTTTGAATAGCTATGACCAGGCTGCAACCATCCATAGGTACCCACTTCCTCCTCTAAGACCCAGAAAAAGCCTGGACAGAAGAAAACACCTAACTTTGATATCCAAAAGAAGTATGCCCAAGGATAGCTGGGAGCCACCACTAGAATTTTGGGGTGGGGAGTGAGTGAGGGGTGTCATGTCCTGGGAAGGAGGGAAAGGAAGGGTTTCCAGAGGAAAATGTGGAAGCTGAGGAGGTTTGAACGAGAACGGGAAATGAGGGAGCACCCCTGTGGGACACTCTAGACGCCTCATCCCCTTAACAAGGACAGTTAGATAAATAAACCCCCTGAGTCTATATGATTTGTGAGCCTTAGGTTGGAAATCCTCCTAAAGGCATTGTTAAAACACCACCGGAGGTCAGTTTACATTTAACATACAGAAAACTAGCAAAGCAGTGTTTTCAAAAGGGTGACCGCCCCTGCCCCCAACACACACACTGTATTGACTTCTGATGGACTCTATCCCATTTCTCTCAGACTGGAACAAGAGAGCCCAGGTTGGAGTCCCTTCATTTTTCCCTCCTGTCAAGAGGGCAGACTGGGGCATCCCCAGTCTTGTGGGACAGAAAGGAGGGGCCCGAAACGAGAGCTATGGTCCAATATTGTGGTAACTGAGGGTGAGTTCCTAGCCTTAGTCATTTCTATACCCCAGCAGAACAGCATATAGTCGGCCCTCGATAAATATTTATTGACTCAAATTCGGTATGCATTTCTGCGCATGCCACTCCGTTTGCATCTTCTCTGCAAAGTCTACCAACTGGAAAACACTTTGCAATTCTGTTTCTGAGCCAATACACACCATCATTTCTTTTACAGACCTTCTGGGACTTGGATTAGTTTTAAGAAATCCACTAGCATTAGGGAGTCCTATGAAAGGGTGTGAGGATAAAGAAAGACAGTCACTGATCAATGCATTTTTGCTGACTGGTGTGCAGCTTGTATGTTAACTAGTATCAAGTGCGCAGGTCTCATCTGATGTGTACTGGCAACAAAGTGGCTCACTTCTTGGGTGCGACTAACTTGAAATCTCTTTAGAAGAAAGAGGGTATGAGATGAGCTTTCCCTTCTGAGAAGTAAATTGGCAGGGCTTACTAATTAAAGTTAAAAGCAAATGTCTGAGTCACACTTCCTGGCTTTCTGGCTCCTTCCTTTTGGTCTCCCACTTATTTCTAAAACATGTGCTGCTCCGCTGGAAAACACTGCGGATAACACATTTGACACTAATGCAGACACTAATGATTTTAAGTTTTTCCAACCAAATCTGAGAGTTTGTCTGTGATACAAATAAATATGTGCTTTGGGCTGTGATTCTTTCAGTTAAACTCTTGGCAATTCCACACACTTGTTTTCCCCTTTTCCCTCTAAAGCGTAAAGGTTTTCACAAATGCAGGGTGTATGCATTGGAGGAGGAAATGATATGGGAACTTAGTGAACTCCAGGTTGATAAAATCCTGTGGGACTTTGAGCGTGACTCCTCCCACTTTTCTCAAAGATGTGTTGAGAGGAAACTTGCAATTCGTGGTTTTAGAGCACACACTTCAAAAGAGCCTCCTTATGGTTTTGTAATTGATTTTTGATTTTTTTTAAGTGAAATAATATTGCAAGTCTGACAATAAAAAGCATTGGTTTCCTTCTTCCTCGTTACCAATCCACAGGTTCTCTCCCCAGAGGCAACCATTTAGTTCAGCTCCTTGTCCCAGTACTCACCCTCCTATTTCTAAATAACATGCTATGCTTCAATTTCTTGATTTACCAGTGTTGGAAATGATTTATTGACTTCTTATTAGATTAGATAAGATTTGGCACTCTTACAGATCACCACCTCCCCTTTCCGTTTTACCCATTCTCCTGATATGCTATTTCAGGAATTAAAACAGTTGCCAGTGTTTACATTATTACAAGTATGTAAATACTGGTCATTGTTAAAACAGGATGGCACTTTCATCTTCTAATCTCTTGTCCAAATTTTTGTTTTTCCTGGAGTTGACCACTGCCTCTATTTTTCCATTTACATCATTTTTCTATGTATCCATGTCTATTTTTTCCCCATATCTTACAATGGACCTGTCAAGTATGTACAAATAACATTAAAACAATTTTTAATGTTTTTTATCTTATTTTTGAGAGGGGGGAAGGGGGCAGAGAGAGAGGGAGACAGAGGATCTGAAGCAGGCTCTGTGCCAACAGCAGTGAGCCTGATCCGATGCAGGGCTCAAACTCATGAACTGTAAGATCATGACCCAAGCCAAAGTCGGATGCTTAACCAACTGAGCCACCCAGGTGCCCCATGTTTTCTAAATGACCAGGTATATCAGGTGCTTTATTAGTTCTTTTGATTTCCTAAAGAACTCTCTTCCACAGCTCTCTATCCTTCTTTCTTTTTTTAATGTTTTTAATTTATTTCTGAGAGAGAGAGAGAGAGAGAGAGAGAGTGTGTGAGCAGGGGAGGGTCAAAGAGACAGGAAGGTACAGAATCTGAAACAGGCTCCAGGCTCTGAGCTAGCTGTCAGGACAGAGCCCGACGTGGCTCGAACCCACGAACCATCAGATCATGACCTGAGCTGAAGTCAGACGCTTAACCAACTGAATCACCCAGGTGCCCCTCTATCCTTCTTCATTCTGTACTAGGTGTAGATTACCCCCGTTTCCCTTCATGATCCTTCTGTGTTGTTTCCTTTGTTTGATGAATCTAAAGTTTTCCTTTCTACTTTCTCCCTTCTTTGCTTAAGTACATCAGTAGTTTCCCAATAATGGTTGCTTGAGAAGCAAACTTCTTGAGTTTGTAGCCATCTAAAAATTTTTGTTTTCAAATCTGATTGGTAGTTTGGGAATATAGATTCTTTGATTCAAAATCAAATCAATCATATTTTTATTTTTTTAAAAATTTTTAATGTTTATTTTTGAGAGAGAGAAAAAAAGAAAGAGAGAGAGAGAGAGAGAGAATGTGAGCAGGGGAGGGGCAGAAAGAGAGGGACCCAGAATCCACAGCAGTCTCCAGGCTCTGAGCTGTCAATACAGAGCCTAATGTGGGGCTTTAACCCAGGATCAAAGAGATCATGACCTGAGCCAAAGTTGGATGTTTAACCAGCTAAGCCACCCAGGTGCCCCTCAATCATAGTTTTAAATTCATTGCTTCCATTATGCTGTTGGGAAGATCAGTATCATTATGCAGCCCAATATTTTGTGTAGGATCTATTTTTTTTTCTTTGTTGGAAGCTGTCAGAATTTTTTGTATTCTGATATGCTTGGTGTAGACCTTTTTCCACTTTCTGAACTGGATGAGTATTGTGCCCTTTCAAGTTCTGGAAATTTTTCTTATAATGTTTAATAATTCCCTTCTTTTTTTTTTTTAATTCCCTTCTTTCTCTTTCTTTCATTTTTTTTTTCTCATTTCTCTTTTTGAAATTCTGGATCATTATGTAATTATCTTCTTTGCCCTATCATTCATATTTTTGAATTTGTTCTATTCTCTGGGACTGTTCCTTTACTTTATCTTCTAGTTCTGTTATTTAATTTTTTATAATTTTAGTTACAATTTTAAGGTTTCGAGACTTCTTTCATATTTTCTGTTGTTCCTTTTCCATGGTATTCTGTCTTTATTTTTTTTTTAACTGAAATATGTTTTCTTCTACTTTTTTTAAATGTTTTATTTATTTTTGAGAGAGAGAGAGGCAGCATGAGCAGGGGAGGGTCAGAGAGAGAGGGAGACACCGAATCCGAAGACAGGCTCCAGGCTCTGAGCTAGCTGTCAGCACAGAGCCCGATGCGGGGCTCGAACCCATGAGCCGTGAGATCATGACCTGAGCTGAAGTTGGACGCTTAACCAACTGAGCCACCCAGGCGCCTCTGTTTTCTTCTAATTTTAAGAAGATCAATTTAATGAATAGGTACATTCATGTTGTGGGGGACAGGATCCAGGAGTGCCTTTCTCCACTTTGAGCAGGCAGTGCTTACAGACTGGTCAGTGTCCAAGGGCTGTCAGGTTGCATTCGGGCCTGGCTTTTCACCCAATGCCAGGATCAGGACGCTTTCCTTCAAGGTCTGCAGATTCTCTAGAGAAGAATCTTTCAGTCTTCTGCCTGGAGTAGAGGTGTCCAGATGCCCATAGTTGGGAACAAGATAAGGCATCCACAAAGGAACCTGCACTGCTCAGAATGCACTTTCATTCTATCTGCTACTGTGAGCCACACACCTCTCTGGCACCTCTCATGTGCTCATGTCAGTGAATCTGAAATGACTGAAAGGAATCTTCTTTTCTAGGAAAGAAACTTCTCATCTTCTTTGGGTAACAGTGGGTGAGACCTAGGGTTCATCCACTCTGTATATAGATAAAGCTAGTGTTTTACCCCTGCTTGCCCTCCAACTTCTGCAGTTTGGTGTTTTAGGGTCTGGGATTTTTCATAATTCTGCAGGGTGGGCTCATTCCTTCTCAGCACTTAGGCTATGACTGTCTCCATATGCAAAGTCAGAGGCCATGGCTCAAAATCCTGTTTGCTTCCAAAGGTTTTTAGAAATCTCTTGTCTGTGTCTTTTTGCTTCTCGTTCTCTCTGTCTGAAATAAATCTAATTTTATTTCTTTGCTGTCATTTTAGGGGAGTTTCAACAGGGAACAAAGATAAAAGCTTCTGTAAAATATTTGCAAACCATGTATCTGATAAAGGTCCAGTCTGTTACAAATCAACAATAAAATGACAACTCAATTTAAAAATGGGCAAAAGATTTGAATGGGCATTCCTACAAAGAAGGTATACAAAAAGCCAATAGCACATGAGAAGATGCTTATCATTAGCCATCAGAGAAATGCAAATGACTGCCACAGTGAAATACCTCTGGGTTGGAGATAAAGTAGCAAGTGCTGGAAAGGATGCAGAGGAGTCGGAACTCTCATACATTATGGGTGCTGGTAGGAATGTAAAATAGGGCAGCATTTTCCTTCAACAGAAAAAAAAGAATCTAGGCTCTGACTGTTGATCATTAGTCCATCTAGCTAGCCATTGTTTCATTTTTTCAAAAAGGTGTTTATTGAGCACCTACTATTTGCCACACAGTGTTTTAGGTACTACTGGGATTCAGTTGGGAGCACTACTCTGTGCTCATGAGGTTTTTAGTCAAGATGGACAATAATCAAAAGTGCACAAATACTCAGTTATAACTGTGATAAGTGCTGCAAAGGAAAAGCCCTCTGCTTCTATGAGGGAGTGTAATAGGAGGGCCCTCCTGGGCTGTGTGAGGACTGGGAAAGCATCCCTCAGAATGTAACTTAGAACTGAAATGAAGGTGAAGGAGAGTGTTCTAGACAGGAGTGAAGACCCTGAGGAAAGGCTACATGGGGAGTGTTGGAGGAACTTCACGCAAACAGTGTCTGTTTCTTGGAAAGTACAGCTCAGAAAGGAGTGAGTTGAGGCTGAAGCAGTGTTCCAGGGCCAGAAAGATCCTTAAGGCCATAGCCACAATTTTGGTCTTTATTATGAAGGTAATAATAGGCCATGGAATGGTTTTAAGCAAAGGAGACATATGATGCAATTTTTAATTCTTTGTTTGGAAAACTACCTTGGGCTTCTGAATACGGAAAAAAATTGGTGGTGAGCAAGCCTCAATGGGAAGTAATTGTTAGAGTGGTTCAAGTGGGAAAGCCAGTAGGTGGGCAAAGGCTTGGGATGGAGATGGAGGGAAGTGATATTTAGGTTGTGTTAATGGGCTTTGGCAATGAATGGAATATAAGGTGTAGGGGCAAGGGAGGTGTCCAGAGAAAGTATTGGTGCCATTTGGGGAAAAGGAAGAAGGTTTGTGGGGAAGAGTAGGGAGACCACGAGTTTGGTCCTTGACTTGTTGTGTGTGAGGTATTTGAGTCATAGGAGTAGAAACGCTGGGGACAGAGGGACAGCTGGGTCTGGGGGAAGACATGGGGCAAAGTGGGCTGGAAGTGTATATTGGGACGTCATGGGCATGAAAACTATTGACATTTGCTTCCTGTGCACCTGTCACATGCCTTAACCAGGGCACGGTGGCAACAGTTTAAGCAGCAGGAAGTGACCTCAACCAAAATCTATTTTTCTCAAATCAGTAAACATGCTGACAGTTTGCAGTGTGCAAGGCTCCATCCTAGAGGCTGAGAGGGAGTTAAAGAGTGTAGAATTGACACTCTAACTGAAAAACAAGAGCAAACCCAGAGAAGAATATAGAAGCCAAAGAGGATACAACCATGAGACGCCCCAAAGAGCATGCAGTTACTGCTGAGCAAGAAGGACAAACATGAGCCTCCTGGTTTTTCTGACCAGCTGAAAATAATGTCTCAGTGGCCACACCGCTGCCTCATCAGGAGCTCTGCTGCCACATTTCCATTACCTCTCCTTTTGCTGTAGAAAACAGTAAATGCCATACTCTTTCTTCCATTCCAATACCCCTTCCTTGCTGTGTGCCTCTCTTCATTCCTCCTTCTCTTTCCATGCTCTGTCCTTCCTCATCACCAGGCATCTAGAAGCAGAGACCTCTGCTGTGTCCAGGAAGAGCGTGGACTCATAGAATGTGAAAATGAAACTGTGGCTGAAGAGCATTAAATCCAACTTTTTATTAAAGTGAGGAAGGGAGGAGCCCCAGCGTGGGGAACCAAAGCCCTCACTCAGCACATGCGCCCAGAGCACCCAACTCTGGACATCTGGACACTCCTGTAGCCCATCTGCAACTTCTCTCTGAGGTCACTAATGGTTCTCTTGGAACCATGGTTCACCATGGCCACCTCATGGTTCTCTTGGAGGCTCCGTGATGATGGGTTTTCCTGCCAATCCTCTCACTTCCCTGACTTCTCTGTTATGCTCATACTTCTGGCCCCTTCTCTGTTTCCATGGGAGCCTTCCCTGGGCAATGAATGCACTAGAGTGAGTGCATTGTGACTGTCTTAGTCTAAAGACCTTCTCTTCAGGCAGTCTCTGTTTCCTTCCTGAGCTCCCAAGGTTGGACTGAGGATTAAATGAGATAGCATGTGCTGGCAACTACTTACAAAAATGACAACAAATTTCATATCTCTTGAATTAAACCAGTTATCTTTCCTTCACTTCCAGATATAAATAGAACTAACAAACTTCAGTTATTTCAGAGTTTAATTCCCTTGAAAATGTCTCTCAGTGTTATTCTACTATCAATTAGGAACATTTTCAGAATACATAATTGAAACCCCAATTTACAGGGGACTTGTTAGATACAATTAATTTTTACTTGTATAACAAGAAGATCAGAGATATGTGGTTCTAATAATCCATTCAGCCCAACCAGTTGTGGATCTAAGTTCTGTCTTTCTGCTGTGCCATCCTTAGCATGATGGCCTTTTCCTCTCAGGTTGAAAAGGGTTCCCCTCATGGGCACAAGGTGTTTGCCACAGCTCCAGGCATCCGATCTGCACACAAGTCATGGTAGAAGAAGGAAGGGGCAGTGCAAGCAGCATCTATTCTTTCAGAAAAACTCACAATCCTTTCCAATAGCCTCCAAGAGGCTCCTGCTTACATCATGTTGACCAGAACTATGTCATGTGGCCCACTGTAGCTAAAAAATATTCATATTCTGCCACTTCTATACTGGAGATCAGTATTGAAAAAAAAAAAAGTATTGGGATTGGTGTTGGGTTATCCAATCACCAGAATCTGCTGTTGCCTCTTCTTTGACTCTGTAACATAGAGAATCAGGAAGTCATGCCTATAAGTAGATGATAAGTTGATTCAATCTGGAGAATCAATCAAATTGAATTCAATCTCTGGAAAATCATCTAAAGCCCTTAAATTTCCCTGAGTCCAAGAACAGAGGGCTTTCTCATCTCAGGCACATTGGAAACTTTTTTCTCTGGTGGAAAATAACTGCTCCTCTGCCAATCAGAACCAATGAGCAGAAGCCTGAATCCACACTAAATCCCACATAATTCAAGTACCAACCAAATTGTTCCAAACTTGCCATCTAAGTGCCAGATGTGATGCTGGATTGGGTCCTGCATTGTTGGTGGGGGGCGGGGAATGTTGCTATAAAAATGGTACTGGGTCCATTAGCAGTTGTAGCAATGCTAATTCCTCAAATTGTATTCCTGAACTGCAGGTATGTAAAAGAACGTCCTTTTTCTTAGAAGGTACATGTATAGTATTTAGGGGTCTAGAGTCTTCGTCTCTGCAATTTACTCTCAAATGTTTAGCAAAAATAAGAAAGTAATGAATAATGTATATATTCCATATGGTTCAACCTTATAAATGGAAAGAGAGAAAAAAAGTGAGAAGGCAAAGTGGCAAAATGCGCACACAGGTGAACACAATGTGAGCTCCAGGCCAAAGATATGTTGGAGTCCACTGAAATATTTGCAACTTTTCAATGGGTCTGAGAACCTTTTCCTAAACAAAGGTTACATTTTTAAAGGCTCTAAGGTGGAGTGATATGCTGTTGTGCAGTGGGCACACTAGAACACTGTAGTAGGAAGGTGATGTAATTTCCAGGTTCTACATAGGTGCTGCCTCCCTTTCTCCACAAAGCATTCTCCAAGCAGGCACTTGAATCCTGCCCAGATCATTTCAAAATCCTTCACAAGGTTCTCACATGCTGCAGGCCTCAGAAGTGTTGCTAATGGCTCATCTGCTAGAAGTTAGCTTAACATTTGACTTATGACTTTCCCTCATTCTCAGTTTGCTGTGAGAGACTAAGTGGTTTTCCAGACTTGGCAGAGTCCAATGCCTTTCAACACAGAGTCTTTAGCTAGAGTTCCATGGCCTTGCACTTTGCATCCGAAAGTTCCATTATGTTTTCCCAAGCTTCCTTCCCAGGAGTTGCTCCACCTACTACTACCATTAATATTACATGTCTTGGCAAAAAACCTCAGAGTAAGTGCTTCTGGAAATTGGCCCATCAGGTGGATCTTCCCTTAGGCCATCCTCAGACTGCATCTTCCTGAGCCTGCTGAACGGTTAACACTGAGAAGGGGTTCACTCAGCTAAAGCTCTAAGACTCCTCAGCCCACTTGGGGAAAAGCCACAATTCCCAGAAGCTGTCATTACCTCTATCTCATAGAGGGGTTTTAGGTCAGTGCAATTTTCAGAACCCAGAAGAAGGGAGTTGTAGGGAGCAGCCTGCTTTGAGAAGACCTGTGACCTTTGAGAAGGGTACAGGCTAGACAGAAGCATGCTCACTGAGAGAGAACCCTGGCCTCATGCACCCCCACCCCTCACCTCCTTCAGGAACCTCCCTGCCAAACTCAGTTGGAAGCCAGCGGCTGAAGACCCCACGGAGGCAAGTCCTTGGAGCACAGGGTGTGAGTCTGGAGGGGCAGTTGAATACATCTAGCATATTTTATTTCCTCATCTGTAAAACAGAAATAATAAAAATAACAATAAACGAGACAATGTAAATGGACAGCCAACTTAGTGCCCATTGTTTTTATTACATTCCAGGAAGGAAGCCTTTATAGGAAGACTCTTCCAGGAGGGAGCTCTGTTCTTTGTGCTTTTCTTTGGAGTCAAGAAAACCCCACCAGTGTTCTAATGTCACTAGTTGAAATAATTTCTGATTTCAAAATTTATGACAAATCTACAGGAATCAAGACAGTGTGATATTGGCAGAAGGACAAACACAGCTCAATGGAGAGCTATGAGTCTAGAAATAAACCTTAGTCAATTTTTTAGTCAACTGATTTTTGACAAAGGCAGTAAGACAATTCAGCTGGGGAAAGAAGTTTTTAACAACTTGATGTCTATGTGCAAAAGAATGAATTGGGAATCCTCCCTCATACTGGATACAAACATTAACCCAAAATGAATCTAAGAGCTAAAAGAATAAACTCCAAGAAGAAAACACAGGTGTAAATCGTCATCACCTTAGATTAGGCAATGATTTCTTAGAACACTTAAGGCACAAGCTATCAACGAAAAAATAAGATTAATTTGACTACATCAAAATTTAAAACTTTTGTGCTTTGAAGAACACTATCAAGAAATTGAAGACAACCATATATTGCACGTTATATATACATCCAGAATATATAAAGAATACTTACACCTCAACAGTCAAAAGACAAATAAGCCACAAAGGATTTGAGTAGACATTTCTACAAAGAAGATATGCAAATAGTCAATAAAAAACACATTAAGATACTCAACATCCTTGGTTTCTAGGGAAATGCATATTAAAACCATAGTGACATACCACTTCTCACCTGCAAGGCAAGGAGAGCTATAATACAAAAGACGCACAATATCAAGTGTTGGCAATGATATGGAGAAATTGGAATCCTTATAAACTGCTAGTGGGATTGTAAAATGGCACAGTTTCTGTGGAAAACTGTTCAGTAGTTCCTCACCAAGTTTAATATAGAGTTACCAGATGACCCAGCAATTTCACTCTTGGGTATATACCAAAGAGAATTGACAACATATTTACACAAAAAGTTGTACACAAATAATCATAGCATCATTGTTTATAACAGCCAAAATGTGGAGCCCAAATGTCTATCAGCTAATAACCTGGTAAATGAAATGTGGTTAATCTGTACAATGGATTATCATTAAGCCCCCCCAAAACACAAAGATGAAGTATTAACACATACTACAACATGAACGAGCCTTGAAAACATAATGCTAAGTGAAAGGAACCAGACCAAAAAGCCACATGTTACATAATCCCATGTATATGAAATATCAAAAGTAGGCAAATGTATGGAGGTAGAAAGTAAATTAGTGGTTTCCAGAGGATAGGAGGCAGGAGTAAAAATCAGTCACTACTGATGGATACAGGGTTTCTTTTTTGAGATGATAAAAATGTCTGGAATTAGATTGTGATGATAATTGTGCAAGGTTGTGAATAGCTAAAACCCACTAAATTTTACACTTTAAAATGGCGAATTTTATGCTATGTGAATTATACCTCAATAAAGCCATTTTCAAAAAAGTCAATGGACAAGTTGATATGGGGGAAAGATAATTAAATAGAAAAAAGAGCTGAGATCACCACCTAGAAAATTGCAGAGGGAAAAAGAGATGGATAATATGAAATAAAAATTGAGAGACATGAATAAAAGAATGAGTAGGAACAGCATAGTCTCAAGAAGAATATAGAGTGAATGGAGAAGAATCATGTTCAGAGACATAAAGAATTAAAGTTCTTAGATTGAACTTCGTATCTCAGATTAAATAAAAATGAAGTCACATCGTGTTATAACGTAATAAAAAAGCAGTGAGTCAAATACAAATAGATTATCCTAAAAGGGGCTAGAGATAAAAGAAAGACTATTGTCAATGTGCTTAGATGTTCCTTTGAATCTTTTTTTAATGTTTATTTTGGAGAGAGAGAAAGTGCGAGCGGGGGAGGTGCAGAGACAGAAGGAGACACAGAATCTGAAGCAGGCTCCAGGCTCTGAGCTGTCAGCACAGAGCCCGACGTGGGGCTCAAACTCACGAACTGCGAGATCATGACCTGAGCCTGAGCTGAAGTCAGACACTTAACCAACTGAGCCACCCAGGAATCCTTGGCTATTCCTTTGGAAGTAGGCATCTTAAAAGAATTATGATCGCCCGAAAACAAAGGGGTACGTTCAAAACACTGAAGAAAAAGAATTCTCCAACCACACCTCTATGCCAGCTAAACTATGACTCAGAAACGCCAGCAAGGCCATAAGTATGTGCAGAAACACTAAAGTGTGTGCTTCAGCAGGAAAACAAAAGTGGACCTGGAATAGTGGAATGAAGAACCATTAAGGAGCAAAGAGTCTGTTAAGTGTTGGCAAATCTAGACAAATGTTTCTTGCTAAACGTGATCTCTTCATGATCCTTTTGGGATGATGGTGATGGGTCGCCCTACTCCACTCCCTGTCAGTAAGCATGTGAGTACACTTTCCATTGGTTTTATTGGCAACCAGTATATGTTATGAGGCCTACATTTTTGCAAGAAATATTAGTTTCTTCCTCCCTCAGTTTTGGGCAGTGTTTATCCCCCGAAGACGCTAAGCTCCGTAAGAATGGAAATTGTGCCCACCTTGCTCAACTGTGCCTCCCCGACTCCAGGAGGAGGAACCTGGTGTGTGCTCCACGCACTCTAGTTGAATGAACAAATGGACTTGATCAAGGAGCACAGTCTTGAGTGTGTGGTCTGTCAGCTTGCTTGCTCTGCCGCTGTCTAGACACCCTGCTCGCCTCACGTCAGGTGCCCCTCCAGAACGCCTCCCTTCCTCTCTGCCAGCTCGGACTCCCGTGCCCGGCTGCCCCCCGTGCGTATGCCATCGCCCCATCACCCCTCAGCAGACCTCCTGACGGCCCCCAGGTGGACGCCCTGCCACTGGCTTGGGCTCCGCTCCCCTGGGCTTCCCTGGGCAACGGTGTCTATTTGCTTTGTCCCATCTAATGGCTTCCGGGTGAATTGCGTTTTTGAAAATGGAAGAGAAAAACAGGAAGAGAAGGAAAGAAAAGGGGGAAGTGAAAGGGGAAGAGGAGTAGGGCAAGCTATGTTTTGTTTTTTAATCAATCCTGTTTCCTTCACAAAAACTGTATTTTGCCTTGACTCATGATCAAGTCTGTTCGTGTGGTTCCCTCTATGCATGCAATCCCTCTGCAATTGCCCCTACTCTTGCCTTCAGAAAGTCTACTCGTTCTTTAACACAGAAGACAAATGTCTCTCTGGGGTCTCCTCTGATCTCACATACACACACACACACACACACGCACACACCACACACACGCACACATATGCACATGCACACAAACAAAGCTGTTCCCTAGATCATCTGAGTTCCTAAGGCACTGTGCACAGCTTCTGTGATAACATTTAAGAAATTACATGAGGGTTGATTGTTCATAGTCGGTCAGCCCCACTAGACTGGGAGTTCTTTAAAGTCTGAAGTCCTCTTTCGCTGGCACTTCACCTTGGCTCGTATCTGGCGAGTGCCGAATGAACTGTCTGGTTGCTTCGGCACATATGGGTAACCTTGGTGCTGGAGAGCTGGTGGAATTTGGGGTGTTCCTTGAGTAGTAGCATGTCTTTTTTTCAGCTTATTTAAACTTTTCTGGGCAGCTTTGGAGAGCAACCATTTTCTTCTAGACTCAGACATGTTCTGTAGGACCGTAGGGGGCTGATTCAACCCAATCTTACGGCAATGACTAAGAAGTACCAGAAAGTCACCCATGACATTCTCGTGAGAACCCCAGCACTCAACGGCAAATTAATTACTGTGGCTCATCAGTAAAAATCTATGCATTTTCAGGCTCTGTTAGACTATAAATAAGTTAACATGACAAACTTTTCAGTTCAGAAAACAATGCCAAAGTATAAAGAATTGCGTAAAGCAACCCGAGTGCAATTAGAGAGGAAGAAGCCAATAAACCTTACAGGAGTCTCTCTGACCCCGAATTCCTGCAGGGGGAAGGTACCCAAGTGTTAAGCATTGGAGCTAATTTAAACATCTATTCTGTATTTTTAAATTCAGAGACTCGGGTTGCCCTGGTATTCCTTGCTTAGCAGGCTCCGAGAACTTGTCATCCTCCATCATTTGTGTTTAGTTTCACAGTTAAATATACACACCAGAAGCAACCCTCCACCTCCCTTTATTTACTTCTTTCCCTTTCTCTCTCCCTCCTCAGACAGCGCTGGGTAGGGTGGGCCTGGCTCTGCTCCAAGTTTCGCTGAACATCTGGAACGATTTTCCTATTGTTCTTCAACTGAGTTTGAAAAACCACAAATAACTTTGCTAAGCACCATTTTCCCTTAATTTTTAAGGCTACCCAGATTTCAGATGTATTTCTTTCCCATGCTTCTGATTCGTGTACACCTTACTCATCGAAGCACGTTTTGCTTTTCCCAGCTTCTTTATGAGCCATTTGCTACCCGAGATGTTTGGGGAATCTTTGCAGTCTTTGTCAGCATATTTTAACCCTTTTTTCTTCCAGGAACGTAGATTATTGGCAGAATAAAGGAATAGGCATCAGGGACCCACAGCACTCGACTCCCACCCGGTAACACCACCCAAGAAAAGCTATTGGTAAGTCCAGATCCTGAAACCATGTGGTGAAATGTACCCACTTGGCAAAGAGGCCCTCCCCTGGACACAAAACAGAGGGTTTTAGTATTTAGTATTAGTGCTGTGTCGTATTTTATGTAGAGAATCTAGAAGGATTACATGAAAGGATTTTTGTACAGATAATGAATGTATACATCACAAACATGCTCACTGAATGGCTTAAAAGTTTTTTTAAGTTTATTTATTCATTTTGAGAGAGAGAGAGAGAAAGAGAAAGAGCAGGCAAGAGGCAGAGAGAGAGGGAGAGAGCAAATCCCAAGCAGGCTCCATGCTGTCAGCATAGAGCCAGATGTGGGGCTCGATCTCACTAACCATGAGATCATGACCTGAGCTGAAATCAAGAGTCAGATGCTAACCAACCTAGCCACCGAGGTGCCCCATGAATGGTTTTTTTAAAAATATTTTTTATTTATTTCTGAGAAAGAGAGAGAGAGAGAGAGAGAAACAGCATGAACAGGGGAGGGTCAGAGAGAGAGGGAGACACAGAATCAGAAGCAGTCTCCAGGCTCTGAGCTGTCAGCACAGAGCCCGAAGCGGGGCTCGAACCCACAAACTATGTGATCATGACCTGAGCCGAAGTCGGACGCTTAACCGACTGAGCCGCCCAGGCGCCCCATGAATGGGTTTTTTAAAAAACATTTTTGTTATGGTAAAACATGCATAACATAAAAATTACTGTTTTAACCATTTTCAAGTGTATAAGTCAGTAGCATTAAGCAGCCATCATCACTATCCATCTCCAGAACTTTGCACCTTCCCCAGCTGAAGCTCTGTACCCATCAATACTAACTCTCCATTCCCTCCTCGCCAAACCCCCTGGGAACCACCACTCTACTTCCTGTCTCTATGAATTTGTCTATTCTAAGTGCTTCCTATAAATGGAATCATATATTTGTTCTTTGGGTCTGGCTTATCTTACTTAGCATAATACATTCAAGTTGATTCAACCATGTTTTAGAACATAGTTCCTTTTTTAGGCTGAATAATATTCCACTGTATGTATACACCACATTTTGTTTATCCATTCATTCATCAATGGACATTTGGGCTGTTTCCATCTTTTAACTACTGTGAATAATGCTGCAATGAACTTTGGTGCACAAATACCTCCTGAAGTCTCTTTCAGTTCTTTGGGGTATATAACTAGGAGTAGAATTGCTGGGTCATATGGTAATTCTATTTTTAATGTTTTGAAGAACCACCATAATGTTTTCCATAGGAGCTGCACCATTTTACATTCTTACTAGCAATGCTGAATGATGTTGTTGTTGTTTTTTTAACTGTCTACATTATCGATGCCAGTGGAACCCAACCAACAAGAATATGAAAGACAGGGGCACCTAGGTAGCTCAGTCGGTTAAACGTCCTACTTCAGCTCAAGTCATGATCTCACGGTTCATGGGTTCGAGCCCCGCATCGGGCTCTGTGCTGACAGCTGGCTCACAGTCTGGAGCCTGTTTCCAATTCCGTGTTTCCTTCTCTCTCTGACTCTCCCCCACTCATTCTCTCTCTCTCTCTCTCTCAAAAATGAATAAATGTTAAAAATTTTTTTAAAAAAGAACAAATAAACATTAAAAATTTTTAAAAAATATGAGAGACGATCTGTTTTGTCAGGAGAAGAGCCAAAGGCCAAGGGGATTATTGCATCACCTTGTATTCAGGATGTCTGTCATTAAGGAAATAACCCTAAAAGTGAAAATAGAATTTGAGGTTTCAGAAAGCTTTAGAGAGACCAAGGAACCCATTAAATTTTCAGTAAGTATGAATTTATGGGCACCCAGAACCTCCTTCTAGTAGTGTTGTCAGACATTCATAGCCAAACATAGAGGTGTTCTGGCTAGATTGTGTTGCATTTTTATAGTATTTGTATATCCAGCAATCACATCCCAGCTAAATTTCCCTGTCTGTGCACTCTCCACCCTGCCAACTAAACCACCTGGTGAAGTTTTGTGTCCAGTTAGGAAGCATCCCATTCCTCACACCCAGGCTCACACCCAGGCTTTCCTCCAGATTTCTCCTTGCTTCTTCCTTGTGGGAAGGACGCTGATAATGTCCTGTCCTCTGGGAGCCCCCAGGCTCACCCACATGTTCACTGCCTCTGACAGGGACCTTCCTCAATGCGACCAGCTGACAAATGGGAGGGGCAAAGTGAACTTCTCAGTGAGAGCTTTGAATGGGTTTGAAGAGCAAGCTCATCTCTGTCTGTGGGCCTTTGGTTCTCCCCATCATCACCGTTGACACCTTACACCTCACCCCCAGCCAGATTCTCTGCCCCAGGAACAGACTTCTATATGATTAGGGGCTGGTAGGGTGTAGGATGGGTCCTATGACAGACAGAGCCCCTGGGAGGGACCCCATTTGGCCAGTGAATCAGGGACAGGCCCCAGTCACCATGTATGATATCCAGGTGTCCCTGATCCATAAACTGTTGGCTATACCAGTGACCCTTACAGGGCCTGCTGAAATTACAGTCGACTCCCCTCCCCTCCTCAAGAATGGCGGCTCTAGTTTTGATGAGTTTTTCTTGTGAGGGGTGGGAGATGGGTCATGTAACTGCAGACAGATGAGCCTCACAGACTGTAAACTGGGCCAGGGTGGCCCATTTCAAAGACATTAAGGAGGGAGCCAAGAAAGCAAAGAGGCAATTTCCTCTGGCCACATCACAGAAATGTTGGGCAGGTTGCATCTAAATGATTGCAGAGAGCTTGGAAAACTCCAGGCCACAGGCAAACCACAGCCACGAATAATTACACCCCCACAGTATCAGGGTGAAGAGGGTTTCCCACGGTCTCAGAGTGAGAGCTGCCAGCTTAGCGTGTGGTCCCCAGACAAGGCCGGAAAGTCAGGGTGGGAGTGACTGGAAACTAGATAGGACCTTGGGAAGAAGAGGACCGTCAGTCAGGAACTGAACAGCATCCCAAGTATCAGGAGATGCTGGGAACCAAGCAACAGGCAGAAATGCTGGGAGACCTGACGAGGGCCACGTGTGGAATGTTGGAAAGAACATCACTTTGGGGTCAGCCAGACATGGGTTCCCATTCCAGCTCTGCTACTGTCTTCTTTTGCGATCCCTCCCCACCACCCACTCATAGACTCTGAAATGAGGATTTGGATGCAGGTAGTTGATTTGGGAGATAAGTCCAAGAGACCTCATTTGGGGTGGGGAAATGAGGGAAAGTAAAAGATATGGCAGGAATCATCCATCAGTTAGCACTGTGGGAAGGGAGGCACAGAGCCTTTCCCAGTGAGAGGTGAGGGAGCCGGAGTATGTGTCCAGCAAAGTCCTTCCATCATCAGTTGAGGCTGTTAACTCTCTGGCCTTGGGAAATGGGGCATTTAGAAAATCCGTGGGGTTGCCATAAGCAGTTTTTAGTGTGGAAGGGTGTTGAAGGGATATGGATGGGGCTCCAGTAGCATCTTCTACAGCCACTTACTGCCCTCTGGGACCTTGGGCAACCCACATCACATGTCTAAGCTCTGGGGTCAATATGCAGAGTACAGACCAAATCCACCTTCTTCTGAGGAGAGTGGGTCCTGCTCAGCTGGAGGCCCTTTGTTCTGCCAACAACCTCATAGGCTTGGTTCAGCTTCTTGGGTGTGGAGGCAACAGTGTCCAGGCTATGCCACCCTGCAGAGCAGAGGGAGGAGAGCCGAGAGCTCCTGGGTGAGCAGGAGGGAGGGGTTGTGCGAGGAGAGGTGATCGGATGAAAGAGGGGAGGCCAGAGACAAGGCAAAGACACGTGAAGTCTGCAGAACTTGAGAAGAATCCAACGCAGATGCATATACCAGGCACCAGTCAGGGGCTCGTTCCATGACCAAACTGGGTGAGGACAAGCAGGGACAGAAGCCGAGAGCTCCTAGGGACTGGTGGTGATTCTGAAGAGGGCTTTGGATCTCTCCAGGCTGTGGTAGTGTCCATGCCACCACCCCGCAAAGCAGCTTCTGAAATAAGGATTTGGGTGCATGTGGTTTGCTCAGGGAGGTGATCCAGAGATGCGAGTGTGTTAATGAGTGGGTCTCCACTATGGTCAACTAGTGATCCATCCTGCCAGGAAGTCTCTGCGGAACTATGGAGAGCAACATCAGCGTTGTCCCAGGAGGGATAGAAAGATAGCTTTATTTCCAGGTCCCGGTTCAGGTGAGAGCTCCCCGTTGGGTGTGAAACCTCCACACCTGTGGGCTGCCATGCCCAGGCCGAGCAAGCTCCTGTGCTGCCAGCGAGGACCTCAGTTAGGGAGTGGGAGGATGCAGACACTGGGAGTGGCAGCTGTCACTTGTGGGGACGCCTCTCAGCATCATGTGAGCCCTGAGGTGGGCGGTGGGAAGATGCAGCTTCGGTTACACCTACCCAGAGCTCTGAGGCCAAGATGGTCTCAACGGCATGTGGGGCACAACGATAATGATCTTCCTTAACAGCGAAAGTGTCTGGAGGCCAGTGGCGATCGGTAACAGGTGAAGCCGGAGTCCCCAGATGTCCAGGCATTCCAGCAAGCTGACAGTTAAGGGCTGCATGGAAGTCTGGCCATACATAGGAAGAAGATGGCAACCTCCAAACAGGGCAAGGGAGACCAACAAGGATTCCTGATCCTTTTCCCTGAAATTTTTTTGTCTTTAATCCATGTAGAGTTTATTTTTGTGAGTGGTGTAAGATAGGCATCCCGTTATGTTCTTTAGCACATGGATATCCAGTTTTCCCAGCACCACTTACTAAAGAGATTATTCTTGGGGCACCTGGGTGGCTCAGTCGGTTAAGCGTCTGACTTTGGCTCAGGTCATGATCTCGTAGTTTATGGGTTCAAGCCCCACGTGGGCTCTATGCTGACAGTTCAGAGCCTGGAGCCTCCTTCGAATTCTGTGTCTCCCTCTCTCTCTGCCCCTTTCCTGCTTATGACCTGTCTCTCTCTCTTTCAAAAATAAATGAATGTTAAAAAAAAGAGATTATTCTTTGCTTATTGTATATTCTTGGCACCCCTGTTGAAGATAAGCTCGTTGTATATGTGTAGCTTTATTTCTGGCCTCTCTGCTCAGTTCCTAAGTATCTTGTTCTATGTATGTTTTCTTTATGCCAGTGCCACATGGTTTTGATCATGATAGCTTTGTAATGTGATGAACTCAGAAAGTATGATGCCTCCAGCTTTGTTCTTCTCGCTCAAGAATACTAATTGGGGCTTTTGTGGTTCCACAAGAATTTTAGGATTAGGGGCGCCTGGGTGGCTTAGTCGGTTAAGCGTCCGACTTTCACTTAGGTCATGATCTCGCGGTTGGTAGGTTCGAGCCCCGCGTCGGGCTCTGTGCTGACTGCCAGCTCAGAGCCTGGAGGCTGTTTCAGTCTGTGACTCCCTCTCTCTCTGACCCTCCCCTGCTCACGCTGTCTCTCTCTCTCTCCTAGAAATAAATAAAACATTAAAAATTAAAAAAAAAAAGAATTTTAGGATTAAAAAAAATTCTGTGATAACTGACATTGGAATTTTGATACAAATTTAATTGAATCTGTAGATTACTTTGGGTAGTATGGACGTTTTAACAATATTAATTTTTCTAATCCAAAAAAATGAAATCTTTTAAATTGTCTTCTTCTCTTTCTTTCACCAATGTCTATCAATGTATAGGTCTGTCACTTCTTTGGTTAAATCTATTCCTAAGTATTTTGTTATTTGTGATACTATTATAAATGGGATTGCTTTCTTAACTTCTTTTTCAGATAGTTTGTTGTTAGTACATAGAAACACAACTGATTTTTGAATGTTAAATTTTTTATCCTGAAAATTTACTAAATTCATTTATTAGCTCTAACAGCTGTTTAGTGGAGTCTTTAGAGTTTTATATATATATATATGGTTATATATGTCTTATGTATATCTATATCTACATATCTATATCTATATATATGATAGGGTCATCTGTAGACAGAGACAATTTTGTCTTCCTTTCCAATTTGGATGCTTTTATTTACTTTTCTTGCCTAATTCCTCTGGTAGTACTTGTAGTACTATGTTAATTAAAGATGGAAAGAGGCACCTGGGTGGCTCAGTCAGTTAAGTGTCCAACTTCAGCTCAGGTCATTACTTCATGGTTCGTGGGTTCGAGCCCCCCGTTGGGCTCTGTGCTGACAGCTAGCTCAGAGCCTGGAGCTTGCTTCTGATTCTGTGTCTCCCTGTCTCTCTGACCCTCCCCTGCTCATGCTGTCTGTCTCTCTCAAAAAAATAAATAAATAAAACATTTTTTAAAAATTGAAAGCAGAAGGGCACCTGGGTGGCTTAGTCGGTTAAGCGTCTGACTTTCGCTCAGGTCATGATCTCGCAGTTCGTGGGTTCGAGCCCTGCGTCAGGCTCTGTGCTGACTGCCAGCTCAGAGCCTGGAGCCTGTTTTGGAGTCTGTATCTCCCTCTCTCTCTGACCCTCCCCTGCTCACGCTGTCTCTCTCTCTCTCTCTCTCTCTCTCCTAGAAATAAATAAAAATATTTTTTTTAAAAATTGAAAGCAGAAAAGTAAGTACTTATGTTGTGCTCCTGAAGTTCCTTATTTCTCTTTTCATTGTTGAATATGATGTTATTTATGGACTTGTCATATAGGGCCATCCTGTTGAAGTTTATTCCTTCTGCACCTAATTTGTTGATAGCTTTTATCATGAAAAGATTCAAATTTTGCCAAATGGTTTTTCTGCATATATTGAGATGATCATATGATTTTTAGCCTTCATTCTATTAATGCAGTGTATCACATTGATTAATTTGTAGGTGTTGACCCATTCTTACATCCCAGGAATAAATCTCACTGCATAACAATGTATGATCCCTTTACTGTGCTCTTAAATTTGGTTTGCTATTATTTTGTTGAGGATTCTTTTATCTGTGTTCATCAAGGTTATTGGCTTAGAATTTTCTTTTCTTGTAGTGTCCTTATCTGGCTTTGGTATCTGGATAATACTGGCCTCATAAAATTATTTTGGAAATGTTCCTCCCTCTTTATATTTTTTAAGAAAGGTCTGAGGATTGGTATTATCATAGGACCAATGAAACCATCTAGCTCTGTGCTTTTATTTGTCAGGAGATTTTTGCTTACTCATTCAATCTCCTTGCTTGCTATTGGTCTGTCCAAGCTTAGTTATTTTTAAAGAAAATAAATATTGAATTAAGGGGGTGGAATCAGAACCATGAGCAACTATATCCGTTAAGATCAAGTTCGTTTATAACAAGAGACATGAAGCATCATGGCTTAGACAAGATAAAAGTTTATTGCTCTGTCAGGTAAAAGGTTGGAGCTCTTCAGTTGGGGATTTATGTGGTGAGCTCTCCTATGAAGTCTACAAGCACCCAGGCTCCTTCGAGCTCCCTGCAGTGCCACTTCAGTGTGGTTCAAGCAAGTGACCCTGACATTCCATTCCAGGCACAAGATGGAGGAAACAACCAGAAGAAGGACAAAAGACAAAGGGCAGAAGAGGGAGAAGCACAAGCTGTTTGGAAGGAAGGTTCCCAGAAATTGCTGCACCACCATTTCAATTACATCACATTAGTCCGGTCTGAATCTCATGACCATGCCCATCTTCAGGAGACGCTGGAAACATAGTCTGTTTTCTGTGTGACCATGTGCCCAACCAGAAATCCTCTCACTGAGGAAGAAGGAGAAAATGGATGTTGGATTTCACCAGCCACCTGGGTTGCAGCAAACTTGCTGGTCACCTTACAATGGGGGAGGCTTAGCCGAGGGTGGTTAAGTGCACATGGAGAACATAAGACATATATTTCATAGATGTTCTGAGCAATGAGCTGCTACCCACTCCTGTGTCCTCCCATCTCACATGACAGGAGGCATGTGTGACTGGTGCCCCACCTCTTCCCTTACCCCTCCTGAGTTCCCCTGCAGCTGTGGGAGGCAGTTCCTGCATGAAGCCGCCACCTCTGACAGACACATGATTCTTGCTCTTCACCTGAGACTTTCTCCAGCACAGGAGAACTTGCCCCACCACAAGCAGGCACAAGTGACATTTGGAGACATTAATATGCCTGGAGCAACCCCTTAAAAGAAGGACCTAAGAAGCAATGGGTTCATGCCACAGACATGCCCACAGTAGGAGAATTCTGAGGGCGTTCATCATGGTTTTTTAGACATTCCCTGGTGGGAATGATGACAAGTGATCAATAGTTACCACACCCACTACTCTGGTTTTCTCCACCCCTGCTTCATCCTCAGATAAACTCCCTGCACCCGGGTCTTTACCTCCGGGTCAGCTTTTGGAGGAACCCAAATGAAGACCCCTTCCCACACCTTCCCTGTGGTCACCTAGATAGTGGCTAAATCAGAATTCAAACTCAGATCTCTAGACTTTCCGGCCAAGTGTTTTTCCCACAGTGCCAGAATAAGAACATGGGAACATTTTAAAAACCACTCTGTCAACAAATCTTAATTCTGAAATTGTTGACCTGATTTCGGAATCAAATCCCAGGCCAACAAAGAGTGAACGGAGCAGAGAACGTGCAGTGAAGACTCTGTCTATGAATTAAAGATAATGACCGGGACTGGTTTTGCTAATGAAGGGAGCCGGGGCCTCCTCCTGCCCAGTCATTCTGGGGACAGCTGTTGGATTCGATTTATTGCTTTTGTCTTTGTTAGAACGCTAAGCACAGTGGCAGGAGCTGCCGTGCTGAGAGGGAGGAGCTCCACCCCGGTGAACCCCAGAGACTGTACATCCCAAGGCCAGGACAGAAAGAGACACTTTGGGGAACTGCCAAGGGTCATCCATGACCTCGACTGACCACAGGGGGTGGGCACACCCAGTCTCCCACAGCCAAATGCTACCATCCATTCCCTGTCAAACACATGTGGAAGTAAACTGAGGCAGATGACTGAGAACTGGACAGAGGTTGGCGTTCTGCACAGCAAAGGGGGGGAAGGGAGTGACAATCAGATGGAGCCAATGGTGAACATGGCCCTGAGATGCCGCCCTGTGCCCTGTCCCAAGCTGGCATCTCCTGGGCCCCTGCATCCCTGGGTTCAATTGTTGCTCATAGACTTGCCTCAGTCAGATTTGGTACCTCCAGCATTAATAATGGTAATTCTCCTTCTTCTTCCTCCTCCTCCTCCTCCTCCTCTTCCTCTTCCTCTTCTTCTTCTTCTTATTATTATTTTACTATTATTACTATTATTTTACTACAATAATATTGACAGCATCATCTACTTCTGCTTTCTTTGGCTGAATGTTTATATGACAATGGCTTTACTTTTAATATTACCTTTAAGCCCGACAACAGTCAATAATCCCATTTTACAGATGAGTAAACTGAGCAAGGGCCCGGTGAAGTGATTTGGCCAAGGCCACATAGCCAATAGTTCCAGCCTGTCTGCACCCAAGGCCATGTGTCTGACACCAAGCCACATCACCTCTTGGAGGGCTTTGCCGCGCCATCAGGGGTTACAGTAGTATGGCTCCCACAGGAACGCTGGTTTTGACTCTCACCGATGAAGACCAGATAACCTGATTCCTTGACTGCCCTTCCAAGTTAGGGGGCTGAAATGGGGCTGAGGTGGGTGAGGGGAGCCTGGGTCCCCTTGCCGTTCCCCAGGTACCTGGAACAAAGCCTGGGCAAGCCCTGCTCAGGACCAGAGAGAGGCTCTGAAGGGCCTCAGACTGTCCAACAGGCAAGGGGGGGCTTCACGCCTGGGGTAGCTGCAAGCGTCCAGACCTGGAGTGGGCCCAGCAATAGCTACACCTGCCTCAGGCTTTCTTCAGAATATTTTCCAAAACCTGAACCTCCTTGGGGAAATAAGGGTTATGAGAGGGAAGAAAGAAAGAAAGAACAAAAGTGGGGGCAGAAGTATTAACAAATGATCTGGGATTCATTTGAGACGGCAGACTCCTTAAATTTTCATGCATCGCAGCTTGGCGATTAAGTGCTGCTGGCGCCAAAGGCTTCTGGGACTGAGCGGGGTGTTGGGGGCGGAAGGAAGGGCCATCCCACTGAGCCTGCAAGCCCATTTCTTCAGGGTCTGAACTCCAAGGACGTCTCTGTGCTCCTTTGGGCTCTCCCCTGCCTTCTGAATCATCAGCTGTAAATCTTCAGGCCCTGCCTACTTTCTATTTAAGGCGGGGGCAAGGTGGCTCATGAACCTTAATAAAATGGATAAATAAAAAATAAAATTCCTAAGTGTTCGTGAATACTAAGGACGAGAGCAACGACTTGAGCCAGGGTTTCCCCAATGCTATTAAAAGGCCAGTGAGCAGTGGGCTGTCTGCTGGCAGCCTCTGGAAAATGAGCACAGCCGCTAAGGAGCCTGTGAGGGATGGGGGCCGTGCGCTAACAGTTGTGCGGAGGAAGGGACTCCGGCAAGGAAAACAGGTCTGCACTTTGCAGGCCACAACGTGGAACGTGCAAACAGAAGTTTTCTTGGTTTCTCTGTGAAAGAACTGAGCAAGGCTCTCAACAGGGATGGTGTGCTTTTGAGTGCTTAAGCACCAGTTACAAGCGGCCAAGCCCCAGTGCCTGTGGCACATTTGCCAACATCCCATTTGTCAGAGCGTCATGTGGCCGAGCCGATATTCCAAGGGCGGAGGAATAGATGCTACCTCCTTCTTGATGAGGGGTTGTGAAGTCACCTTGCAAAGGCGCACCGTGCAGGGAGGGGTATAATCATCCTAGCTACCATCGCAGACAATCTACCACACACCAGCTCTTACCTTCGAGACTATATGAGATTATTTGAGATTATTTTTGTCTCACTCCAGTTCGTCCACCAAGGTGGCTCTAAGTGACCTGAATGGGGGCACTGTCATAACTGATGGGAGTGGGGAGTTGGGAACGTTGGTACAAGGCGCCCGTGTGACCCGTGAGGCGGTACACTGTTATTTGAAAGTGCACTTGAATTAGTTGTAAATGCATATTGTGAACCCTAGGACAATGACTAAAAATAATGTGTAAGGAAATGTAATTGATATGCTAAGAGAGAAGATAATTGGGAATCATAGAAAATGTTCAATTAAAACCAAAGAAGGGAGGAAGATTTTTTTAAAGCACCAAGGATTAAGAACAACAAGTAGAAGACAGTTGTAAATATGGTAGTCATTAATTCAACCAGATCAATATTCACTTTAAATGTGAGTCATTAAATATACCAGTTAAAACAAGAGTTTTACCCACTGACAGAGTAGATTAAAAAACAAGATCCTACCACTCACCAAACTACACGCCCGAAACACAAACAACCCAGTGAAGAAATGGGCAGAAGATAGGAACAGACACTTCTCCAAAGACGACATCCAGATGGCCAACAGACACATGAAACGATGCTCAGCATCCCTCCTCATCAGGGAAATACAAATCAAAACCACACTGAGATACCACCTCACGCCAGTCAGAGTGGCTAAAATGAGCAAATCAGAGAACTCNGGAAGAGAACAAAAGACACTATTTACACATTAAAAAAAAAAAAACAAGATCCTACCATATATGTATTGTTTACAAAAAAAAAAAAACATTGTAAATGTTTGAAAAGGTCCTTCTAGGGCCATTACACTGGTCCTGCCACAAGCCCATGGAAAAAGGTCCAAGTTTTCTAGAATGGTATTTAGTGGTTTTTACAATCAGGCCTCTACCTGCCTACTCGACACCACTCACCCTACACCCCAGAAGCCTAACTAATTGCACATTTATACCTCCAATGCCTTTTCACCTTCTCCTCCCTCCACCTGGAAATCCTTACTTTTTCTTTGTTCATTTAATAAATATTAATAGCCTTACATTATGTAAGAATTTAATTGGCAAAAATTATCTTGCTGAAAGACAGAACATTTTAGATGCTGCCAGTGATGCTGAGAGGGATTCTAGCATCAAAAGCGTACCTTCTACTGTATGTAAGTTTTTGCCTTTTATGCCAACCCTGGATCCTCCCTCTTCACACAAGGCATCATTCCTGGGTACTACTTATATGTCCTTTCAGACGGGGGGAACATGGGTGCCTCCTCGTAAAGCTTTCTTGGATGTCCCCAGCTGTTAGTTGTTAGAGCAGTTTGTGTCTCTATTCTGGCACTGCCCCACTGAATGGTGATTATTTATTTCAGGGGGACTCAGGGATTCCCTGGAAGGAGAAAAAAGATCTTATTCAGCTTTGTACTTTCTTGATTTCCTCTCTCCTATCCATGCCCAGTCCAGTAGCTGGAACCTAAGAGGGAATCATGGTATGATGCGTAGATGGATCAGGGGATGGACGAATGAACGGAGAGAGGTTATCCTATTTGAGTTCCCCCAAAGCAGACCCAATGTAAGAACTTGGAAGCAGGTAGTTTCTCTAGAGGTGGTCCTAGGAAGCAGAAATAAGTGGGGAAAGCAAATTGTGGGGGGAAGGGCCTGGGGGCTTAATCCCACCGATTTGGGATTCCTCCATAAGGAAGAACCTATTGACCATGGCTCAGCGGGCTCTCACAGCCAAATAAGGAGCCAAGATACTATGAAACTCTTCCCATCCCCCATAGTTTGATGGTAACTGTCCTACTCTCCTGTACTTCCCAGTTTCTGCACTGCAACTAAGCAATTTCCTGTGGTGTGGGGGAAGCCCTCAGACAGCCCATCAACAGCATCTGCTACAAATGTAAACGTACCAGAAGATGGAGCCCTCCGTAATAGAAAATGTTTTCCCAAGCCCATTCCAACCTCCACACATTGTTTTCATTGCAGATGGTCAACACTTACCTACTTACTTGCTCTCTGAAGAGCTGCACTCTGCCCACAGCATGGTTCAAGTGGAAAGACGTTCAGTAATATGTCGCCCACACCCTGGGGGTTAGTGTGTCTCTCACTCTGACCAATGGTCTAAGCCACTGATATTATATAGTATAGCTCCACGCTCTGCTCAGCAAATGGTCACTAGGTTCTCAAGGTCCTTCCCACCCACATAAAATTTCCAAGAACAGGTTAGATCATCCAACAGGGAATCACCTCCCAAGCACCAACATACAAATGACAAAAGAGCTTAAAACATGGATGTCCAAGAAAGAAGTGTCATTTTGTTACAATAAAGCTGTATGATTTTGCTGATGTTCCTTCTAGATTTGATGATCTTTCCAGCTGTGTGGAAAATATATAAGGAGGAGATAAAGAGCAGTTTGGGGTGGGGGAGGGGAAGGGAAAGAGCTGTGTAAGCGCTGTTAATAGAATTGCTGGGTTGAGACGTTTTCTACTGCTTTGTTTCCTTTTGCACTTTAGGATACAACAGAGAAGGGTTGGAAGTATGATTTGAGGGGCGCCTGGGCAGCTCAGATGGATGACTCTTTTTGGCTCAAGTCATGATCCTGCCTTGGGATCCCTGCTTGGGATTCTCTTTCTCTTCTTCTCTCTCTTCCCCTCCCCCCCTCCTCCTCCCCCTCCCTGTGCAAGCACTCTCAAAATAATAAACTTAAAAAAAAAAAAAAAGGAAGTATTCCTCGAAAAAGAATTCTTTTAAGCTGAGAAAGAAGTCCAGTGTTGTTTTGATTTGGTGTTTTTCTCGTTATATAACTGGAAACATTTACTCACCTGGGCTTGGACAAGGATGTTGGACGGGAGTTCAGCGGAGCTCTCTGGACTGGAGAGAACTTCCTTGAGAAGACAATAGGCACCTGACCTAAAAATTCCTGGAAGAAAGCAGAATCTGCCACAGGGTCNCCCCTGCCACCCCCCCCCAGCTCCAGAACATGAATAGCCTTGACCTTTAATGCTTTTAATGCTTTAATAGGTTGACCTTTAATGTTTGTTTATTTATTTATTTATTTATTTTATTAGGGGTGGGGAAGGGCAGAGACAGACACACACAGAACCCCAAGCAGGCTCCAGGCTCTTAGCTGTCAGCACAGAGCACAGATCTTGACCTGAGTCCAGGTCGAAGTCGTTCGCTTCACCGACTGAGGCACCCAGGCGCCCCAGGGCTGACCTTCAAAATGTCACGACATTCAGTCATTGGTCAGGTTTTTGGGTGTCAAGGTGACCTGTAATCTTGGGGAATGTTGAGGTGGGCATGGCCCCTGTTCCTTTGGGAGGGGGCGGCTGTGAGCACCAACACCGCCAGCAGCTGAGGACAGGTGCGCTTGCTCTGCAGAAGGATCTGAGTGAGCCACCAGCAGCGTCCACCGCGGAAGGCAACACCACACTTCCTCCACATGAGTAGCTGACACCAGTAAACACATCCAAATCACCGTAGAGTAAGATTTATCGTATGATCTTGGCATTAACATTACTGGTTCCCAGCTTGTCATAAAAGATGGGTTCCTTAACTGCTTTATCTCGGTTTCCTGTGGGTAAAATAAGATCTTTTACATCCTTCCCATCCATTAGATTCTGATATTTTAATTATTCTAATCAATAGTAGACTATTTGGCTCTATTGAACTTGCCAGGTTGAGTGTGTGTTTCGGAGCTACTGCTTATATGTGCCCGGGTCTTACCCTCAACTCTCTTAAACTGAGAACCAAACCTGAAAAGAAAAAAAAGAAAAGGTAGTTTGCTAAATCCAAAAGGAACCAAATCCAAACTCTCTTAACTGGAGCGTGAATCAGAAACATAGAGAAGCAGATTTACATGCTGCCCCAAACTACTGAACCAAAGAAAAGCCTGCATGTTGAAATAATCTTAAATTTTTGGTGCAGTTTCATTGAGTTTGAGTCCCTTGTGACCATTTGTCTCCAATAAGCAGCTGATCCAGTTCTGTCATGGTGTTCTCAGCTCTGTTCTTTGCCTTCAGTCTTCACTCCAAATCTCCTTTTTCTTTTCAATCTGCCCCTTCAAGGTGGGGGAGGAAGGGAGGCCAGGGGGCTAGTTTTAGAATCTGCTGAGTATGTAGACAGGAGAAGAGTTGTGGGAAGAAACGATTTTTGTTTAGCTGCAAGCTTTTCTGGTTGTTTTTCTTTCCTACTAAAGAACAAAACTGACTCCTTCCTGCCTCTGATGTCCTCACCATTGCTCCTGGAGGTAAAGCACACCCAAGTCACTATGGCATTGCCGTACACACTCCACATTCAAGGCATCGTTCTGGAAGACGGCAGAGGAATAGAGCACAGTCATCTCTGCAGCTCGGGCTGCGTGCAGCTTCGGGCCCAGGTCACTTCCGGCTGGTGCCCAGGGAACCGAGTCAGGCTTCCTTTTCCTGAGGACTTCCAGGGGACATGAACACTGCGACTGGCAGTCAGTGGTGGCCCCTGGGCGACCAGGGGCCCCGGGGCCTGCTGTTCATTCTGGCAGCAGCTCATCCATTATTTCATACTGCTGTCTCAAGATGCCTTCCCCCTCGTTTCTTTGAAATATTTGCTTACAGACATTTTCTCACTTTTCTTTCCGCCTTCCCACCCTTCCCACAGACGCTCTCAGAATAGCTCGCTTCTCTGGAGTGGCGGCCGGGGCTCCGAGCTCTCCGGGCAGGGCTGTGGAAGCCCGTGGTCGCTCCCTGGAGCTGGCAAGCAGCCGGGGAGGGAGAGGGGGCCCTGGCCTCGAACCAAAAACGTAATTACTGACATGCTTAGCATCCATCGACTCTTCCCCTCTGAGGGCGTTGCTAATGAGATAATCCACCACACAGGACTTCTGCTGTATTCATGCTGCAAAGAGAAAGAGAGCAAGAAAGCGAATTGGGGCCCAAAGATTCAAAGCCCCAGGAATGGGCTCCGAGAGACCTTGGGGAGATTCATGCAGAGTATGAGCAAAGCCTAAACCCTTTGACCCAGCAGAAGTCTAGACTTAAGTACCCGTACTCATAGCATGCACTCTCATCACAGAAATCTCTATCAAAAAAAAAAAAAAAAAGGAGAAGAAAAAGAAAGAGAAAGAAAGGAGAAAGGAAAAAAGAAAGGAAGGAAGGGAGAAAGAGAAAAGAAAAAAGGAAGGAAGAGAGGAAGGAAGGAAGAAAGAAAGGCTTCTGGGTGGCTCAGTTGGTTAAGTGTCCGACTTCAGTTTGGATCATGATTTCATGGTTCATGAGTTCGATTCCTGTGTTGGGCTCTGTGCTGACAGCTTGGAGACTGAAGCCTGCTTCAGAGTCTGTGTCTCCCTCTCTCTCTTTCCCCTGTTCGCACTCTGTCTCTCTTTTTCTCTCAAAAGTAAATAAACAGTAAAAAAAAATTTTTTTTTAATAAAAAGGAAGAGGGGCGCCTGGGTGGCTCAGTCGGTTAAACGTCCGACTTCGGCTCAGGTCATGATCTCACAGTTCGTGCGTTCGAGCCCCACTCCGGGCTCTGTGCTGACAGCTCACAGCCTGGAGCCTCTCTTCGGATTCTGTATCTCTCTCTCTCTGACCCTCCCTGCTCACTCTCTGTCTCTGTCTCTCAAGATAGAATAAAGACATAAAAATTTTAAAAAATAAAAAGGAAGAAAGAAAAAAAAGAAAAAGATTAAATGTTTTAAAATTAAGTGAGCTCATATATTTCTAAGCCTTGGCCAGAAACTGATGCTCAGAGATGAGAGATATCCCGAAAGACATCTGGGGCCCGAACACTCTGTGGGAGATATTTGGGGGCACCAGGTGCATTCATGGGCCACTGCAAGTGCAAGTGCAAATGATGACGATAGAGTGAATGATGCAGGCTGGGTGGGGACCACAGTGAGCGAATCCTGTGTCACGTAAAGGAGGGGCCTGCCACATTTGCTCCAGGTAAGTCTAGCCACATGCTGGAAAATGGCGAGGATTGCAAATTTTATATGAGATCTCTGATTTTTACATATGGTGTCTAAATATTTTTAAACACCTTACAGGCCAAATAACATACCAGTTATGAGTTGGATCCGGCCTGAAGCCTCTGAGATGATTCTCATATGTGAATAAAAGCTTCTGATGTCCGTGAACTTTGCCGACCTTCACAGTGGGTATATGCGCCGCTCCAACGAGATGCTGGAGACATTATTTACATTACCCATTGTCAGGATTCTCCAGCAACACTGAAGGAAGCCAGACCTGCAATGTGAGGCCAGGATGGCTCAGGAAGCCTGTCTTTGGCTCAGCCAAAGACTTGCTCGCTCAGGCCACCGCTTGACACCTGTGTAAGGGGTGCAGGGGACCAGCCTCCACCTGCAGCCACGCACCGCTCCATCGTTGGTCAGAGAGCAGTGTGACCCTATAGTCCTCAGATCAGGACTGAGGAGCAGAGGTTCCCCCCCCCCCGTGAGCCCCTCCTACTGCCTTGTAGACACACCCTGGAGCCCCAGAACCTCTCCAACATGCAGCCAGGAGCCTTGCTTTGGCTCCCCAGTCCCTTCGGAAGCTCCCCTGGGCTTTCTATGAATTCTTTTTGTTTTTTAATTTTTAATGATTTTTATTTACTTTTTGAGAGAGAGAGACACACACAGAGTGCAAGTGGAGGAGGGGCAGAGAGAGGGAGACACAGAATCTGAAGCTGGCCCCAAGCTGTGAGCTGTCAGCACAGAGCCCAAGGCGAGGCTCCAACCCACTAATTGTGAGGTCATGACCTGACCCAAAGTCGGACACTTAACCGACTGAGCCCTCCAGGCGCCCCTGTGAATTCCTGAACCTTGTGTTCCCCATGCCTCTCAGGGTTGCTTCCGCTTCTGCTCAGCCTCTACAGTTGCTGAATGTTTTCATAGATTCTCCTGAAGACAGGAATGAACATGCTCAACACTTTCCTTTACCTCCCAGGCATCTTCCTTCTTCCTCTGCCATCAGGAGGAAAGCAGAATCCCTCCCCATGTGGCATGCGAAGCAACACAGTGAGCAGCATGTTTTTGGGGTCTTACATTTGCCCTGGAGGCCTCACCTGCTCCCCCCTCCCCCAGCTACTTATCCAAGGGCTGTATTCAGCACCGGCTTCTTCGGCCTGCAACCCATGCAGTTGCTTGGGACCCCTCCCTTAAAGAGCCCTGAACTTGGGTTAAGTCTCTGCTGACACCGTCTAGAAATTCTTAATAATTTTTTAATAAAGGGCTCCACATTTTCTTTGCATTGGGCTTGGCCAATTATGTAGTCAGACTTGGCTGACTACACCACACAGTACCCTCGGAGGGATGCTGTGCACGATAATGGTCTCTAGCTCATACATCTCACTGGGCCTCTGTCTCTTCATCTATGAAATGGCGCCAGGGAGCGAGAATCTCTGTCCCCTTCGAGGTCCTTCTAGCTGAACTAAGATGCAGATTGACATGAGACTGGAGATTAACAGGAGAAAAATCAAATTTCATAGCACCGGTGTGGGGAATCCACACAGACATGGAAATTCCAATGAGGTAAATATGTCATCCCAAACTAAGAGAAGGGGACACAGGTCTGGGACTTCAGAGGGAAGGAATATAGTTCACAGGAAGATTAAAGAAAGAGTTAATGTTTGGTAAACACATGTTTGCTGGGCCACTCAGAAACAATGGGACATAAAGGACAGATCAGACGGGCCTTAACAAAAACAAAAAAACGAAACACAGACCTTGCCAGGTTCCTCCCTGTCCACCGTACCCTCGTTCATACAGTGAACTTGTCTATGGTGATGGCACTCTTCCTGGAGAAAGTCTTCTACCTAAACTCTTTTAGGCAGCTGTAGAGAAGATAAAGAGTTTTTCTAGAATCCACTGGTTTTTTTTAATGTTTATTTATTGATTTTAAGGGAGGGGTGCAGAGAGAGAGAGACAGAATCAGAAGCAGGCTCCATACTGCCAGCCCAGAGCCCAGCGAGGGGTTTGATCTCATGACCCTGCGATCGTGACCATGAGATCATGACTTGAGCCAAAATCTAGAGTTGGATGCTTAACCAACTGAGCCACCCAAATAATCTTCTTGCCAAAGTGACCCATCCCAGGGTGGCCTGCTTTTGGTCTCCAACAATGGTAATATCAATCTCAAAGGACATTTGCAGGGATTAGTTGTGACCGCGAGTAGGAGGGGTGGCACAGGGCCGGGCACAGCGTAGGAGCTGGTCATTACTGTTCCCTGGTCCCTGCAGGCAAAGCAGAAAGGAGCTCTGATGGGGAAGATGTGGGTGCACAGGCCACATGCAGGTGGCCCACTCCACAGAGGGTGGGGCTCTGAACTACAGAACCCTGGAGGAGGTTCCCTGTTAATAGTAAAAATACCATTTATTGGAAACATATTGCATGTCGGGCACTTTTCATTTATTACAGCTCATCCGTACCGCTTTCTGAAAGATACGCCATATGTGATGTTCCCATTCTATAGATGGGAAACTGAGTTATGGAGGGCAATTTACTCAAGTCCGGAATGCTGAGTGGCAGAACTGGAATCTGTCTAGACCTCATTCTGTTGGCCTGCAACCCGCCGCTCCTTCTGCTCTGCCATGTAGGGGGAACGAAAGGACAGAGGCATGGCCTCCTCCCTGAGCCTGAGAAACCAAGCTACCAGTCCTGTGATGAAGAAGCTCAGAGCCTTGGCTCAAGCAGCTCCACAGCAGATATCTGACCAATGAATGACAAGAATGACCAGAAGGGAGGGGAGGGGGGTGACCCCGTCACTGAGCATCCAAGCCAGGGCACTTCTGAGTTCGGGTATAAGAACGAACAAGGACGGTAGCACATACAATGGGGCATCTGGTTACCCTGGGGAGACCCTGGGGAGAACTGAGCTGACTGACATTCTCATTGTTCCCGGGAGATTTACTTTTTTTCATTGTTTAAAGATTCTCAGAAGAGATCCAACGTATCTTTTTGGTTTTTCTCAGGGCTGGCCTCCCTCCCAGTGAGTTCCTGAATTCTGCACAAACCACTCACTGTGGAGGGTTTTCTGCCCACCGGACAGGCTCTGTGTCTACTTGGCCCTCACTCAGCCCACGCACACAGCTCCCCACCACAACAGGAGGGGCCATGCTGAGCACGCCCGCTGCCATCGGACGGCTTCAGGGTTGGACGGCGGCCCCATGCCTCCTAGACTAAACTTCCAGGCTGATCCGTCGCTCCAGGGTAAGGCACTCACCCCATCTTCCACAGAAGGCAGAGAACTCAATTGTCTTGTGTTTGCTACTGCCCAGGAGACAATGGCAGCCTGTTTCCAGGCCCGTTGCAGGAAGCCAGAGATAGTGATGCTCTGAGAAGTTTCCAGTTTCTTGACTGTTTTTCTCCCCACAAGTTCAACTTTTTAAAATTTCACATATGAAGCGAAGTTGAGGCCTAGGACAAGGAACATGCATGCACTCTTTACTTAGATTTGCTGATTGTAAACCTTGTTTCTCCACCACTTCCACCAGGGAGCATGCGTGTGGCACCTATTGGGAAGTAATGCCTGTGAACAGTAAAAGAGAAGCATCAGGATTGAGCAGCAAGATCATCCACTTGGTGTGCAGGCGAGCCATGTTTGGGGCAAGCTAAAGGAGAGTTCCAGAGCAAAGAGTGGCCATTAGAAGAGTTCTGTGCTGGGCCAGATGGTCCGGCCCTAGAGCACGCTCCATGCTCAGTCATCAGCTGGGCATTAATACCTGGGTGGCCTGAGCTCACCGCATCTTCCCAGCTGAAGGTAAGTTCTTTCTTGGGGGAAGATCCAAGTGCAACCCCATGGCTGCCAGCAGGCACCCACTTAGGTTCAGTGGGCCCAAAACCACACACAACTCTACCAGAGTCTTGGCAACATTTCCTATTTGCACACAGCCCTGAATGCCCCTGACACGGGGAGCAGATGTGATTGGTGCGGGCCCTTAGGGCACAGTCCTCACCTCTACACCCAAACCACCCGGTAAACACTTGCAACTCTGCCTGAGGGCACGTTGGGAGCATGGGAGCATCTTCTGTGCATAGACAGGGGAGGTCAGAAACGCTGGAGAGTTGCCAACCCTGGAAGCTGCCTTTGACCAATGGGACTGAGGAATGTTCTGCAGAATCTCTCAGGAGACCCCCATGGGACCAGCCCCAGTTGCCTTCCATGGAGACCTGTGGAGAAAAGCATCCTGCAAGGACCTGCTTCTGCACCCTGACTCACTTTCCAAAGCCCCTCAGGGCCCTTCCTTGGATCTCCTCTGAAATTAACCACTTGCACTTGAATTTCTTGTCTCAGGGTCTACCTCTTATGGGACCCACCTCAAAGCAATGCCCACGCATTTGCCACTTTGGGGTCGTGCTAAAGTGAATTGTTGCAAAGGAGGCCAGGCAGAGGGTAATCACTAGGCTAGCTAGCCACATACTGCCCCCACCCAGGCCTGGTCACTTCCATGAGGCTTGAACTTGTCAATCTCACTCTATGACACCTGATAGATGTCAGAGCATTGGCACCCAAGTGACTGCTAATGGGTGAAGAAGGGGAGTTTGTAGAAAATAGCTCAGAATCACCTTCCTGATGGACTAGTTAGAGTAATAAATATGGGGCCTTTACCCCTCACTGTCTCATAGATCCCCAGTGGAATTTGCCCGGTGCCACTTGGGATCTAGTTTGACCTCTTTCCCTGTTTACTCTCCTTATGCCTTCCTGGGATCATACACCAAATGAACTAGTTGGGCCCATATCTTTGTCTCTGGGTCTGCTTTCGGGGAAACGCAAACTAAGACCTCCCCACCTTTCAGATGAGGAAACTGAAGCAGTGAGTCAGCGAGGAACCTATTCAAGGTTGAAAAACTGTGATTGTAACCCCAGGCAGTCTGGCTCCAGAACCTGAATTCTTAATCTCTAGTACTGGAGCTGAGCTGTGCTCTAGAATCATCCAGAGGGTGTGCTAAACGCAGATTGCCCGCCTCCCCCTCACTGCCCTGAGTTTCTAGGGTCTGGATGAGGCCCTAGAATTTTCATTTCTAACCAGTGTCCAGCAATATTATTACCTCTCCCTCGCCCCACTACGAGAACCGCTACTATCATCCTTAAGCCTCAGTAATTAGGATCCTGCTGGTGAAGATGTTTGTGAAACTGGATCCATCTCATCAAGACAGTGGGGACTGTCCCTGTGCAGGTTGCATGCCCCAGGGGCACTGAGCCCTGGTGTGGCCACTCCACACTACAATGTGCCCACACGCGGTACTGCCGCACTCTGTGGTGTCACAACACTCCTATTATGCTTTGTGGTGTGCTCACTCCCTTGCCACGCTCTGCGATGTGCTCGTATATACGATATCCGCACTCCAGCCCGTGTGTGTTGAGTACCTTATGGCAGGCATGGTGTAAGACACCGCAGGGAGACAGAAACCTGTAAGCACAATGTCTACTCTCAGAGAACGTGGGTCCAGCCCAGGGTGGAGCGTCCAAACCCCAATCCAAGCCACGATACTAGGCAGCTCATTTTCAAAAACAGTGGAGACTCTGATGCCCGCATCCACATCTCAGAACAGAGAGGCCAACAACCGGAAATTCACCAAATCTGTCATCAGAAGAAGGGGGAAGTCAAGCCTTGGCATGGTGGCCACAGGACAGTGGTGAACTGTGGACACTCCTTTTGGTTGTGTGATTCCTGCTTTATCTGCAGTTAATTAACAAAGGTTGTGGGGCTGCATCAGAATGAGACTCCGTCAGAAAAGCCCAAGTCTCTTGCAGTTTTGATTCTGACATTGGAACTCGTTACTCTACAGTCTTCATTGTGCTGGCAAAAGGAGATTAATTCACAGGATGAAAAGAAACCATATTAATGGAAGGGACAATATAAATTTGTATTCAGTGAGGCAAATCAGCAGTGCTTTGCAACTACCAGAGCGGGAGGCAAAGAATGGCATGTTAAATTACTCCTGACTTGGGCTGTCAATTTAAAACACCTTTTGTGCATTCTTTTCTTTGACCAAATACATGTGCATTTCATGCACAGTGTGAAGGCAATACCCGCTAACCTGCAGCGTTAGCCCCTCCCCCAAATATAAAGGGTTCAATAGCAAAGGCTTGTAAGTTTAAGCAGAGTTGCTTTTATTGGAAGCATTTTCCGTGTATAAATATAAGGTAGCTATTAATGTGTGCTGTGTGCATGTGTGCGTGACTTCGTTGCAATTAAAAAAAAAAAAGACTGCAGTGGTTTGAATTATAATGATTTGCAACAAAAAATCCATTAGCCCTGTCTATGGATGATGCTAAATATACCAAATGTCAGGATGTGGGGGACCTGAAGGACAGCCTTAAAATAGTTCCTTTGAAAATAGCCCCTCCGGATGGTTTTTCTCCACAGATCTATCTCCTTGACATATATTCCTGGGGAAATTAAAGCCATGATCAGGGGACAGCGTAAATGCTACAGAGGGAGGAACAGGTCTGATTCTTTCACAGAGCGAGACCCCGGGGATTGCAGGCCAGGGGTCCCCACACCTGGGGTTGCCCTGCAAGCTCTGATGCCAGGACCCCTGCCTCACGACCGCCTCTCACCCTGGCGAGAGAGCTGACCTCACTGTCAGGTGCAGGCTCGCTGCAGTCCTGCTCTGAAGCTCTTAATATGCAGCCTCTAGTGTGCAGATAGGGTCAGGGAAGGATAAACGGGGGACTGAAGGACTCCCTTCGTAAGGGGGTTGCTTGACATGGTTGGGGGCTGCCCAGGCTTCCAAGCTCCCAGCCTCCACCTTGCTTTTCCCAGGGGCTCTCCCTCGCTGGTTCGTGCCCACGCTGCTGGCTTCACAGCAGGTTCTGAGTGCCAGGGAATTCACTTCCCGTAGGAGCAACCCTCACCCAAGGAAGGGCTGCACAAATACTCCAGCAACTTTGCCCTTGGGTGAGACAGATCTACCGCACGTGTTTTCCATTTATTCTTAGAGTTGATCAAAGGACTCAAATTCCAGGGTTGTCCAGTGGTAACCTGGTTACTCCACATCCGTTGCTGACTGCCTGCACCCCCCTGTCTTGCTTCACCAATGCCCTCCTGGAATTGAGCATCGTTGCTCAAATAAGCTATTTGTACTTGATTTTCATCGCAAGGTCTGCTTCTAGGGGAACCCAAAGCAACACAAATGTATGCCTTTTATGAGAACTATTCCGAGTCCTTATTTACTTATTTTTCCAGAATACAGATGGAAACCGTAAGGCAAAGCGCCAGCTATTTGGTTTTTTACATGCCATAATTATATAATATATTATGCCTATTATAATTATGCATACAATTAGGAACCATGATCTAATGGTAGAAGATTGGCATTTGATTGATGGAGAGGAAAGACATTTAGCAGATACAGAAGAGTATCTGCCTCTAGATAGCTTCCCCACGTGATCCTCAGGTTAAAGCATGGCTTTGGGGCTTTTTTGGCACCTAGGGATGCTAGTAGGTCAAACAAGCCCACTAGGAAGGTTTCTGTATAAGGAGTCTTTTGCCAGGAGGTGAGGAGCATAAAGACTTTGAGACTATTGGTCCAGATGAAGATCCAGGCTCGAAAGGACAGAGGCTGCCCATTTACCCTCCCCGGCATGCTGTCCCGGAGGCAGGAGGAGTTGGCTCATGGGCTAGCAGCAGCGATGTCACCTGGAAATTTGCCAGAAAAGTAGGTTGTCAGCCCCACCTGTAGACCTACTCATCAGGATTTGCATTTCAGTCCATCCCAGAGTCCATCCCAGGTGCTCTGTGAGCGCATCTGCCTCCAGAAAGGGGATGAGGTGGAACGGGAAGGTGGAAAGGACTGGGCTATTGCTTTTAACTAAGTGGACAAGTATAAAAACCACTCCTTAAAACAGGAAATACATGTCTGAGAATATAATTTAAAGCTACAAAGTATAAAAACAAAAGAACTAAAAGTTTTAAAAGACAAAATGTGTGTGAAGACAGAGTGAGGGCAAAGGACTGGATCACATTGACCAAATGCTGGATCTTTCAGATAGAGAAGAAATGTTATTTAGAAGAAATGTGGATAACTATTGGGAAAAAAAATAGAAGTAGAATCATCTTAAAGCTCTTGGTTCCAGGAGCAGTATTTGTGGAGAGGTGATGGGCTGGAAAGACTTTTATTTATTATTTTGGGCTTTTCTGTACTGTTTTGAACTTTTATGGGCATATGCATTCATTATTTCCTTTGTTACTTATAACATGAAGTTTTAAGAAAGAAGAAAGCTAAATTAAACCTAAACAAGGGTACAAAGGAAGACGGTTCTTTAGAATATAAAAAATTTGGACATATTTATAGGTAGAGAATAAAAAAAAGTTAAAAAACTCTAGAGATAGAAGAAAAGAAGTGGCCGATAGACCTGGGGTTTTTAGTTGTGTCTGAGCCTCTGCTTGGTTGGAACTTTTTTTTTTCCTGAATCCCAAAACATCACTACACAACTTTTCTTTGTTAAAATTCATTTTATTCTTTTTCAGTTGCAGAAGCCGCCTCCATTGCTCTCCCTGCCTCAAAGATAATCAATTATTATTAGTTGGGCATGGTTGCTTTCTGTATTGGTAGCTAATGTACAAAACAACATTTTGGTGGCACACAGGAATAGACATTTCTTGCTTTACGTCTAGCGTGCTCACTTTGGCAGTTCTACTCATTTTGACTAGGTTTGCCTGCAAGTCAGGGGTCACCTATCAGCCATGAGGGTGGCCTCATCTGGGATCACTGTGGGGACTGGACTTTCCTCCCCAAGCAGGTGAGCCTCGGCATGTTCTCTGAGTGATGGAAGAGTCCTGAGGGCAAGCCAGCCCCATGGCATCAGCCTCTCTCAAGCTCCCACCTGCATCAAAATTATCAACATCTCATTGATTCAAAGCAAACCACATGGCTGAAGTCAGAGACACAAAGAGATGGAGAAACAAAGATACACCTCAAAGGATACAGGCCCAGGAAGTAATGAAGAATCAGGGCCTTCGCCGCAATTAATCACACTGCTAGATCAGGAGCTGGCAAGTTATGGACCACAGGCTGAATGTGGCCCACCACCTGATTTTGTAAATAAAGTTTTATTGAAAGACAGCCATGGTCATTCATGTGTACACTGTCCATGGCTAGTTTTACACTATGATGGCAGTGTAAAGTATTTACAACAGAAGTGATAATTTTTAAAAAACGTTTATTTGTTTATTTTGAGAGAGAAAGAAGGAGCGCAGCATGAGCGGAGGAGGGGTAGAGAGCAGGGGAGGGATAGAGAGAGAGGGAGACAGAGAATCCGATAGCACAGAGCCTGACATGAGGCCCTAACCCAGGAATGGTGAGATCATCACCTAAACAGAAACAAGAGTCTGATGCCTAACCACCTGAGGCACCCAGGTGCCCCACAGCAGAAGGAATGTTAAAAAAAAGTATTTACTACTAGACCCTTTATAAAAAAAGATGTTGACTCTTGTTCTAGACCTTTTTCTAATCATGTATACACATATATATTTATACGTGTGTCGTGTTAACTCTTGATTTTAAATTTTTTTTTAAATAAAGGAGAAGACATACATCTTCTATAATTTCTTTTTCTGTTTCCTTGGAGATCTTTCTATGTCCATACATATAAATCTACCTCATTCTTTTTTTAAACCTTTGCATAGTTTTTTGTCATGTTTAACCATGGACATGCTCACCCCCACCTGACTTTTTTTTTTTTTTTTTTTTTTTTTTTGCTGTTATAAAAAATGCCTTAATGGCTACCCTTACACAGGCCTCTTGGTACACATGTGGAGTGTATTTCTCTAGGATAAAAACTAGACATAAATGGAGTAGATCAAGGGTGTATCTATTATTTTCTAATACTTAAGTATGAAACTTGCAAACAAACAGCAAAAATGAAATACACTTAAGTGAGGACCAATATACCACTATCTACCATTCTCCCATTAACATTTTTGTATATTTGTTTTATCACACATCCAACCCATTCCTCTATCAATCCTCTACTCCTACTAAATTTCTGACACATTTCCAAGTAAATTTGAGAAAACGGTAGACTTCCCTCTAAATGCTTCAACTTGCATGGAGTAGACTAGTGTCAAATATTTTTCAGGGCCTTAATTTCTTTTTACATAAAATTCATGTATACTAAAATATTCACATATTAAGTGAACATTCGTGGAGTTTTGGCAGATGTTATACCCCTGTCACACTGAACTCCATCAAAATATAGAACATTGTTAACATCACTTAAGATTTCCTCATTCCACTTCCTGGTCATTTCCCATCCCCACACAAAGAAGCAACTGAATTTCCTGAACTGTTTTTCATTCTTTTGGCTGTTGAACTTCATTTAAATGGAATCATACATCTTCACCACCATTTAGTATTGTCATTCTTTTTAATTTGAGCCAATTTGGGAGATCTGTAGTGGTATCTTATTGTGATTTTAAATTGTATTTCTCTAATGGCAATCGATACCAAAAGTTTTCAAGTGCTTATTGGATAGTCCTATATTTTCTTTTGTGAGTATCTTCAAATCTTTTGCCCATTTTTCTCCAGTGTTTGTCTTTTAATTGTTTTCAACATAAGCCATGGGGTTTTTAAATTATATTTTATCTGTCTTAAGATAATTTATTTATTTGCTTCTTTATTTGTTTGTCTTATTTGAGTATAGTTGACACACAATGTTACACTAGTTTCAGGTGTAAACATAGTGATTCAACAACTTTATACATTATGCTGTGCTCACCACACATGTAGCCGCCATCTGTCTCGATAAATCGCTATTACAGTATCACTAACTATATTTCTTGCGCTGTGCCTTTTATTCCCATGATTTATTCATCCCATAGCAAAGCTTGTACTTCTCACACCCTTCACACATTCTGTCCATCCCACCCCTTTCTCCTCTGGTAACTATCAGTTTCTTCTCTATATTTATATATCTGATTCTGCTTTTTACTTATTCATTTGTTTTCTTTTGTTTCAAAGTTCTTTATATATGCTGAATCTCAGACCTTGGTCAACCTATGTTTTGCAAATATTGTCTTCAGTTTGTGGCTTGCCTATTTACTTCCTTAACAGTGTCTTTTCATGATATGTTTTTAATTTTGATAAAATATGATTTTTCAATTCTTTTACAGTATTGTTCTCTATTTATGGGGAAAAATTGTACATAAGGATCCACACAGTGCAAACCCATGTTGTTCAAGGGTCAGTCATATAAGCTGATATTTCCTATGAATACAGATGCAAAAATGGGTAACAAAATACTAGCAAACTGAAGCCAGCAACATATAGAAAGGTTTGTTTGTTTTTGGATCTTTGTTTAGTTTTGGTTTTTTGCTTATTGTCAAGTTGGTTTCCATATAACACCCAGTGCTCATTCCAACAATTGCCCTCCTTCATGCCCATCACCTCTTCCCCCTCTCTCCCAACCCCCTCAGCCCTCAGTTTGTTCTCAGTATTTAACAGTCTCTTATGGTTTGCCTCCTTCCCTCTCCTTACCTACTTTTTCCCCTTCCCCTCCCCCAAGGTCCTCTGCTAAGTTTCTCCTGTTTCACATATGAGTGAAAACATATGGTATCTGTCCTTCTCTGCCTGACTTATTTCACTTAGTGTAACACCCTCGAATTCTATCCACATTGCTACACATGGCCAGATTCCATTCTTTCTCATTGCCATGTAGTATTCCATTGTATAGATAAACCACATCTTCTTGATCCATTCATCAGTTCATGGACATTTAGGCTGTTTCCATGATTTGGCTATTGTTGAAAGTACTGCTATGCACATTGGGGTACATGTGCCCTTATGCATCAGCATTTCTGTATCCCTTGGGTAAATTCCTAGCAGTGCTATTGCTGAGTCATAGGGGAGTTCTATTGTTAATTTTTTGAGGAACCTCCACACTGTTTTCCAGAGGGGCTGCATCAGTTTACATTCCCACCAACAGTGTAGGAGGGTGCCCGTTTCTCCACATCCTCGCCAGCATCTAGAGTCTCCTGGTTTATTCAGTTTAGCCACTCTGACCGGCGTGAGGTGATACATTAGTGTGGTTTTCACTTATATTTCCCTGACAATGAGTGACATTGAGCAACGTTTCATGTGTCTGTTGGCCATCTGGATGTCCTCTTTGGAGAAGTGTCTGTTCATGTCTTCTGCCCGTTTCTTCACTGAATTATTTGTTTTTTGGGTGTGGACTTTGGTGAGTTCCTTATAGATTTTGGATATTAGCTCTTTATCTGATATGTCATTTGCAACTATCTTTTCCCATTCCATCGGTTGCCTATTTTGTTGATTGTGTCCTTTGCTGGTCAGAAGGTTTTAATCTTGATGAGGTCCCAATAGTTCATTTTTGCTCTTGCTTCCCTTGCCTTTGGGGATGTGTCAAGTGAGAAATTGTTGCGGTTGAGGTCAAGGAGGTTGTTTCCTGCTTTCTCCTCTAGGGTTTTGATGGTTTCCTGTCTCACATTCAGGTCCTTCATTCATTTTGAGTTTATTTTTGTGTATGGTGTGAGAAAGTGGTCCTGTTTCATTCTTTTGCATGTTGCTGTCCAGGTCTCCCAGCACCATCTGTTAAAAAGGCTGTCTTTTTTCCATTGGATACTCTTTCCTGCTTTGTCAAAGATTAGTTGGCCATAAATGTGTGGATCTAATTCTGGGTTCTCTATTCTATTCCATTGGTCCATGTGTCTGTTTTTGTGCCAATACCTTACTGTTTTAATGACTACAGCTTTGTAGTAGAGGCTAAAGTCTGGGATGGTGATGCCTCCCGTTTTGGTTTTCTTCTTCAATATTACTTTGGCTATTCGGGGTCTTTTGTGGTTCCATACAAATTTTAGGAGAGCTTGTTTTAGCTTTGAGAAGAATGCTGATGCAATTTTGATTGGGATTGCATTGAATGTGTAGATTTCTTTGGATAGCATTGACATTTTAACTATATTTATTCTTCTGATCCATGAGCATGGAATATTTTTCCATTTCTTTGTGTCTTCTTCAATTTCCTTCATAAGTTTTCTATAGTTTTCATCATACAGATCTTTTACATATTTGGTTAAGTTTATTCCTAGGTATTTTATGGCTTTTTGGTGCAATTGTGAATGGGATGAGTTTCTTCATTTCTCTTTCTGTTGCTTCATTATTGGTGTATAAAAATGCAACCAATTTCTGTACATTGATTTTTGTACCCTGTGACTTTGCTGAATTCATGTATCAATTCTAGTAGGTGTCTGGTGGAGTCTGTCGGGTTTTCCATGTAGAGTATCATGTCGTCTGTGAAAAGTGAAAGTTTGACTTTCTCTTTGCCAATTCTGATGCCTTTGATTTCCTTTTCTTGTCTGATTGCTGATGCTAGGACTTCCAGCACTATGTTAAACAAGAGTGGTGAGAGTGAACATCCCTGTTATGTTCCTGATCTCAGGAGGAAAATTCTCAGTTCTTCTCCATTGAGGATGATATTCATTGTGGGCTTTTCATAAATGGCTTTTATGATGATTAAGTACGTTCCTTCTATCCCAACTTTCTCAAGAGTCTTTATTAAGAAACAATGCTGTATTTTGTCAAATGCTTTTTCTGCATCTATTGACAGGATAATATGGTTCTTATATTTTCTTTTGTTAATGTGATGTATCACATTAATTGATTAGTGAATATTGAACCAGCCCTGTAACCCAGGAATGAATCCCATTTGATCATGGTGGATAATTCTTTTTATATGCTGTTGAATTCGATTTGCTAGTATCTTGTTGAGAATTTTTGCATCTGTATTCATCAAGGATATTCGTCTGTAGTTCTCTTTTTTTGTTTTGGGTCTCTGTCTGGCTTGGGAATCAAAGTGATGCTGGCTTTGTAGAATGAGTCTGGAAGTTTTCCTTCGATTTCTATTTTTTGGAATACCTTGAAAAGAATGAGTATTAACTCTAATTTAAATATCTGGTAGAATTCCTCAGGGAAGCCATCTGGCCCTGGGCTCTTATTTGTTGGGAGATTTTTGATAACTGATTCAATTTCTTCACTAGTTATGGGTCTGTTCAGATTGTCTATCTCTTCCTGTTTGAATTTTGGTAGTGTGTGTGTATTTAGGAATTTATCCATTTCTTCTAGGTTATCCAGTTTGTTGGCATATAATTTTTCATAGTATTCCCTGAGAATTGCTTGTATTTCTGAGGGATTGTTTGTAATAAATCCATTTTCATTCATGATTTTGTCTATGTGGGTACTCTCTCTTTTCTTTTGGAGAAGCCTGGCTACAGGTTTATCTATTTTGTTTATTTTTTCAAAAAACCAACTCTTGGTTTCATTGATCTGTTCAACCCAGGGTTTTTTAAATTCTATATTGTTTATTTCTGCCCTGATCTTTATTATTTCTCTTCTTCTGCTGGGTTTGGGGTGCTCTTGTTGCTCTACTTCTAGTTCCTATAGGTGCACTGTTAGATTTTGTATTTGTGCTTTTTCTAGTTTATTGAAATAGGGCTGGAGTACAATGTACTTTCCTCTTTGGACTGCCTTTGTTGCATCCCAAAGTGTTTGGATTGTTGTATTTTCATTTTCATTTGTTTCCATATATTTCTTAATTTCTTCTCTAATTGCCTGATTGGCCCATTCGTTCTTTAGTAGGGTGTTCTTAAATCTCTATGTTTTTGGAGGTTTTCCAGACTTTTTCTTGTGATTGATTTCAAGTTTCATAGCATTGTGATCTGGAAGTGTGCATGGTATGATCTCAGTTCTTTTATATTTATTGAGGGCTGCTTTGTGTTCCAGTATGCCATGTGCCATGTGCACTTGAGAAAAAAGTGAATTCCATGGCCTCAGGATGTAGAGTTCTAAATATCTGTCAAATCCATCTGGTCCAATGTGTCATTCAAGTCCACTGTGTCTTTAGTGATTTTCTGTGTAGTTGATCTATCCATTGCTGTAAGTGGAGTCTTAAAGCCCTCTGCTGTTATCACATTCTTATCCATAAGAGTGTTTCTGTTTGTGATTAATTGCTTTATATATTTAGGTGCTTCCATATTTGGTGCGTAGACATTTATAATTGTTAGCTCTTCCTAATGGATAGACCCTGTAATTATTATATAATGCCCTTCTTCATCCTTTGTTACTGTCTTTACTTTAAAGTCCAGTTTGTCTGATATAAGTATAGCTACTCCAGCTTTCTTTTGACTTCCAGTAGCATGATAGATATTTCTCCATCCCCTTACTTTCAATCTGAAGGTGTCCTCCAGTCTAAAATGAGTTTCTTGTAGGCAGGAAATAGATGGATTTTGTTTTTTATCCATTCTGCTACCCTATGTCTTTTGATTGGGGCATTTAGTCCATTTACATTCAGTGTTATTATTGAAATATATGGGTTTAGAGTCGTCGTGTCCTTTGCGGGATTCATGTTTGTGGTGGTGTCTCTGGTATCTTGCGTTCCTTGAAACATTTCCCTCAGAGAGCTCCCCTCAGGATTTCTTTTAGGGCTGGTTTAGTGGTGACAAATTCTTTCAATTTTTGTTTATTTGGAAAGACTTTTATCTCTCCTTCTATTATGAATGACAGGCTTGCCGGATAGAGGATTCTTGGCTGCATATTTTTCCTGTTCATCACGTTGAAGATTTCCTGCCATTCCTTTCTGGCCTGCCAAGTTTCAGTGGATAGGTCTGTCACCACTCTGATAGGTTTCCCTTTGTATGTTAGGGCCCTTTTATCCCTGCTGCTTCAGAATTTTTTCCTTGCCTTTATATTTAGCCAGTTTCACTACGATATGCCGTGCAGATCTATTCAAGTTACGTCTGAGGGGAGTTCTCTGTTCCACTTGGATTTCAACGTCTGTTTCCTTCCCCAGATTGGGGAAGTTGTTGGCTATAATTTGTTCAGGTACTCCTTCAGCGCCTTTCCCTCTCTCTTCCTCTTCTGGAATTCCTATGATATGGATATTATTTTGTTTGATTGTATCTCTCAGCTCTCAAACTCTCCTTTTATGTTCCTGGATCAGTTTACCTCTCTTTTTCTCAGATTCCTCTTTTTCTATAATTGTGTTTTCTAAATCACTTATTCTCCTTTCCGCCTCTTCAGTCCGTGCATTGGCCACCTCCATTTTGTTATGCAGGTCATTTATAGAATTTTTAAATTCATCACAACTATTTTTAGGGTCCATAGTCTTTGTAGCAATAGTTTCTCTGATGTCTTCCATGCCTTTTTCAAGTCCAGAGATTAATTTTATGATTATTGTTCTAAATTCTTGTTCAGTTATTTTGCTTATCTCTCTTTTGAGCAGTTCTTTAGCTGTCAATTCTTCCTGGAATTTCCTTAGATGAGAGTTCTTCCGATTCATCATTTTGGTTAGCTTTCTATCTTCTGTTAGCTTTAAATGTTTGTTATGCACTCTGGACCTGTGAGTGCTGCTGTACCAAGGAAGGCTCTTTGACTTTCCAGGGCCTGTCCGTTCAGAAAGTGGTCTTTGAATGGTGTCCTTTGGTCCCTCTTGTTGAGACCTTGGTTATTTTATTTTCCTACTCGTAGTGGTATTTGGGACTCTCCACCATGTGTACTTTGGCTTGTTTCTTGAGGTAGCCCTGGAAAAGAAAACAGACAGACAAACACACAGGGAACAAAGGCACACAAACGCACTGATAAATCCAACAAACACACAAACCAAAAGGGAAAAAGAAAAAAGGGACACATACCAAAAAAAAAGAAAAAAGAAAAAAGAAAAGAGGAAGGAGGGTAGATGAATAATAAAAATTAAAATACATAAAAAGGAAAAAAGAAGAAAAGGAAAAAGAAAAAACCCAATAGACAAAGGGCAGTCTAAAGCATAGAACCAGAATTCCCAGCTACAAATAATAGCTGGGTGTATGTAGTGCTCGTGGAAGAGCATAAAGAAAGAGAGAAATGACAGGGCGGGGAGGAAGCAAAATTGGAAATGAAATGAGCAGGCAGAAAGTCTAAGAGGCTTCTTTCAAAGAAAGAAAGAGTGGGGGCGCCTGGGTGGCTTAGTCGGTTAAGCGTCCGACTTTCGTTTGGGTCATGATCTCGCGGTTCGTGGGTTCGAGCCCCGCGTCAGGCTCTGTGCTGACTGCCAGCTCAGAGCCTGGAGCCTGTTTCAGTCTGTGACTCCCTCTCTCTCTGACCCTCCCCTGCTCATGCTGTCTCTCTCTCTCTCTCCTAGAAATAAATAAAACATTAAAAAAAAAATTCAAAGAAAGAAAGAGTGGAATATGGTGGGAGAGGAGGCAAAAGAAATGACGATGATGCTACTCAGAGAAACTATATAGTCTGATTACTCCAGAGAGAAAGAGATGAAAAAGTAGCAGTGGAGGTGTAGAATTTACATCTGGAGAAATAAGTAAATGTGACTGTTTAAGGAAGCCAGTGACCAGAATTAATCAGGGCGGTGCATCCATGTTGGTCTTGCCCCAGCTCCAGTTAAGAAGAAGAAGGAGGAGGAGGAGGAGAAGGAGAAGAAGAAGAAGGCAGCTCTCTAGCGGAGATGGGGGTGGTTTGGTACACTGTNAAGCCGCTGCTCCCATCCCCTCCAGGTTGGGCTGGCAAGTGAGGAGCAGTTTCACCTGGGGCCACCTGGGACGAGTGTGTCCCACCTAGGGTCAGCTGGACAGCAGGAAAATAGGTCTCTGTGTCCCGTCGCCCAAAATATAAACTCTACTTTTATATTTTTTAAAGCAATGGAATTCATTTTCTAAAATTTCATTTCCAATTATTCGCTGCTGGTACACAAAAATGTATTTAATTTTGGTATATTAACCTTTTATCCCATGACCTACTAAGTTAACTTCTGAGTTCAATAGTCATTTTATAGATTTCTATAGAATTTTTGTCATCTGCAAATACAGAGAGTTTTATGCCTTTCTTTTCAAATATGTCACTTACTTATTTTTTCTTGCCTTACTGCAATGGCTAGCATATCTAGTATAATGTTTAATAGAAGTGTTCAAGGCCGGCATTCCTGCCCCATTACCAGTCTTAGGGGGAAATGGTCGAAATTTTACCACTATAGGTTTTCAATAGATTGTTTTATCAGGTTGAGGAATACCCTTCTATTTCTGGTTTTCTGTGAGTTGTTATTATGGATAAGTGCTGACTATTGTCAAATTCTTTATCTGTATCTATTCAGATGATCATATGGATCATGTCTTTTTACATTATGATATGATGAATTACACTGATTGATTTTCTTTTATGTTAAGCCAACTTGGTAATCCTCAGACAAACATTACTTGGTCATGATGCATTATTCTTTTAATGTAATGTTTGACTCCATTTGCTAATATTTAATTAAGGAAATATGTATCTATACTCATGAGTGATATTGGCCTGTAAATTTTTTTTTTTGGTAATACCTATGTGAGATTTTGATATTAGGATTATATTAGCCTCACAGAAATCTGGTAAGTGTTACCTTCTCCTCTATTTTTTGAAAGAGTTTGTGTAAAATTGATGTTCCTATATGCTCGGTACAATTCATGAGTAAAACTATCTGGGCCTAAAACTTTGTGTGCCAGAGGTGTTTTTTTTAATGATTATTTCAATTTCTTTATACTTTATAGGATTATTCAAATTTTCTCTCACATATTATGTCCATCTTGGTCATTAGTAGTTGTCAACAAATTTGAAGGAATTTTTCCATTTTATCTGGTTTGTCAGATATATTGGCATAAAAGTGTTTCTTTTCTTATATTATCATTTTTATGCTTGTAGGAACCGTAGCAATATCCTTCCTTTCATTCCAGATATTGGTAGCTCGTGTTCTCAATCTCTCTCTCTCTTTTTTTTTTTTTTTTTTATGTCTTTTCTGTCTAGCTGTTTGGTTGATCTTTTCAAGAAACCAACTTATAGTTTTGTTAATTTATTCTATTCTTTGTCAGTTTCTATTTCATTGACTTCCACTCTTTTAAATTTTAAAGTATACTACCTACTAGATTTCCAAAAACGTTATTACTTTCACACCTAACAAGATCTACAAGAGGGTGCAATTCTCCATTACTGGCTTCAATTTAGGATATTTATCAACATATAACATTTAAATAATTGGATTGGTTAAGACTGATTCTTCATTACTTTAATTTTTATTTTTCCAATTACTGTTGAGATTGAGTGTTGTCACATGTTTATTGTGGATTTGTCTTTCCTTTTCTATGAACTGTTTATTCATATTTACCCCATTGTTAATTGGACTATATTGATTTTTTTCTTGGGTTAGTAATTCTTATATACCTCTATATCAATTCATTGTTTTGCAATGTAACTGCATTTTTTTAGGTCAATAGCATGCAATTTAATTTTCTTTATAACATCTTTTGTCACAGTATAGTTTTTTAATGTGGATAATTTTTCTTTTTTGTGAGCTTGGGTTTTCTTTTTCTTTTCTTTTTAAGATTCCAAATGTAAGTGAGATCATAAGTATTTGTCTTTCTTTAACTCACTTCACTTAGCATAATGCTTTCCAGATCCATCCATGTTGTTATAAATGGTAGGATTTCCTCATTTATTATGGCTGAATAATATTCCACACAGTGGAATAGGAATAAGTACACACATATACCTATTCTACACATATATACACAATGGAATACCTATATATTGATATCTATATATCTCTCTATATGTCACAACTCCTTTATCCATTCATCCATTGATGAACAGTAAGGATGTTTCTATGTATTGGTTATTGTGAATAGCCATAAATATGCTATAAACATCTTCAAAAAGAAGATATCTTTTTGAAAATGTTTTCATTTCCTTTGGAAATGTTCCCAGAAATGGAATTGCTGGACCATAGAGTGGTTCTAGTTTTAATTTTTTGAGAAACCTCCATACTATTTTCCATTGTGGAAATCCCAGTTTGCAATGCACAGTGTTCCTTTTCTCCATATCCACACCAGCATTTGTTGTCTCTTTTCTTTTTTATGATGGCTATTCTAACAAGTGTGAGGTGCTATCTTATTGTACCATATTATTGCATTTCCCTAATGACTAGTGATGGTGAACATTTTTTTCATGTACCTATTAGTCTTTAGTATATCTAAATATGTATTCAGGTCCTCTGACCATTTTTTAAATTGAGTTACTTGGTTTTTTTGCTATTGGGTTGTATGTCAATCTCATCCTACCTCTTAACTGCCAACTTGCACAGGTCATTTTAAGTGTATGTCTTATAAACAATATCTAGCTGGCTTTGATTTTATTAAGCTATTAATCTTTAAACAGGTGAATTTAAGCCATTTACAATTGTTTTGATTACTGATATGTTAGGGTTCATTTCATCTTATTTTATGCTTTCACTTCATCATACATTTTTTATTGTTTGTTTCCCTATTCTTTTACTGACCTGATTGCATTTTTTGTTGTATCTTTTCTAATAGTCTGCTAGATATACTCTATTTTCTTAGATCTTATTCTGAAACTGTAACACACACACACACACACACACACACACACACACTTAAATGTGTATTTACCCAATAATTTTTAGATTCACTGTCTATATCCTTGTCCTAAGAAGATTTAAAGATTTGGCATAGTTTTTCCTTTCTTAATATCATTCTCATCTTCTGATTTACTTCTATCAAATTTGTTTATAATCAATCATTATTTAGATCTAATGATAAATTTTACTAAGGATTTTTCTCACCAATGTTTTTTTTGTATCCTATTCATCTCTCTGAGATTCATTTTTTCCCCTCATGTAAGAATACATCTTTCAGATAAAGTGAATGTTTACATCCCTGAAAATATCATTCCAATCCCACACACTTGATAGTCTGGCCTTCTATGCCTTTACAACTTCAAAGATGTTACTCCATCATCTTCTTGTGATCCTCGTGACCTGTAAGAAATCTGATATCAATATAATCATTATTCCCACATAGGTAATATCTCTGGAAGATTTAAGGTTTGATTTCTCCTTTTGTGCTCGAAAATTCACTACAATTTGTATAAATTTATATGTGAGTGTGTGTGTATATTTCAGTAACCCTGCTATATACTTGGTGGGCCCTTTTGATCATATTAAAATATCATCATTTTATAATTTATATAAGGGAATGTTTTCCTTTTATGGCTTTATTTTCTCTTTCTAGAAACCCTGTTTATTAGATGAACATTTATAATTTTGAATATATCTTCCACATTTTATCTTTTTTTCATACTTTCAATTCTTACTCCTTTCATATTGTGTGTAGGGACAATTTCTCGATTCCACTTTTCAACCCAGTTCATTGACTATATTCATTCTGTTATTCAGGCTAGGTACTGACTGTTTCTTTTTTTAAAAACGTCAACAATTGATATACTTTCTTTTCAAGATTCTACTTGTTTCTGTTTTATGGGTGTAACACCCTTTAAAAATTTACTGTTTTCTCTATTAACTCCATTTCCTTGGATATACATTTTTTAATTGGTCGAACTTTTAGGATATCATTCTTTCGTTGATCCTGTCTCACTTGCCTTTTACATTTTGGGTATTTCTCACAGTTTCTGATTCACCAAGAGTGTTTCTTGTTTTTATCCAGTGTAGTTATGGATTTATTAGTTTTTCTTTCCATTTTCTTTCCCATCTTATTATTTAGGGGCAAGAGGAAGAGGGTAGAACAGAAGCTCCGTCCACAGCCTTGCTGAGGAGTTTGTATTTTATGCTACGAAAACTCCAGTCCCAGTTGAACTTCCCATCTCCTCTCCCACCACCCAACTCAATGTCTTCAGTGGAGTCATGGGAAAGCACTGGGGATTCCTCATTTTTCCATCTATCTGCAGGCCCTCATGTCTTTACAACTCTATACCTTCATTATTAAAATGTCTTCCTTACTATGTGCCGATTTCCTACTCATCTTTGAAGACCTAGCACAGGCATTATCTCCTAAGTGAAGAGCGCATGGACTTTCCCATGGACTTCCCCATCAGGGTAGTGAGCCCTTGCTCTCCCTCATTTGTCCCTTTATCAAGACACTTTATCAAGACACTTGTTAATTTTGTCTTGGGGCAGGGATTGGCAATTTTTCTGTAAAAAGCCAGATGGTAAATATTTTAGGCTTTACCAGCTATATAGTGTATGCTATTAACTACTCAACTCTGACATTATAGCATAAAGCAGCCAAAGATAATGCATAAACAAGGGTTTCTATTTATTCCAATAAATGTTTATTTCTAATAAACATGTGTGTTCCAACAAAACTATTTACAAACACAGGCAGTGGATTGAATTTGGCTTATAAGCCATAAGCTGCTAACCCCTGTTCTGGGGGCCAAATATTATCCACATTGTGGGGGAAGAGATTAGAAACGATTAACAGATGCTGCCAGTGTCTCACCCATATCCCCTTACTCTTTTAGTACTTACTGCTAACTTCAAAGGCCAACACAGGCATTTCTATGCCTAGGGCTTGCTCACACCTAGAGCCCACTTTGCTATCCATGTACCAGACCAGCAGTGCCAGGGAATTAATGCTGCCTAGAAGCAGCTTTCAGCCAGTGTGTATCATTCACCTCTTGAATAGAGCAACATCACGTTGCATGTTTACAAGAGTTAGAACCAACTGCAATTTTAGAGGGAGCACGTTCACACAAGGCCACCCTCACTTCTGACATGATTTGCAAGTTTGGGGGCCCCCAGATCCACCTTCAGTTACAATAATTCACCAGAAGGACTCACAGGGTTTACTGAATGCTGTTATACTCATGGTTATAATTTACTATGGAGAAAAGAAACAAGATTCAAATCAGCCAAGTAAAGAGATGCATAGGGCAGAGTCCGGGAAGGGTTCAAGTATATGGCTTCCAGTTGTCGCCTCTCAATGGAATCATGGAAAGCACTAACTTCTCCCAGCTACTATATGTGAGGATGCACGTGGAATATTGTCAATTGGGGAAGCCTCTTGAGCCTCAGTGTCCAGAGCTTTTATTGGGACTCAATCACATACTGACTTTTAGTCTCTAGTCCCCCTCGGGCCAAAACTGACAACCATCTGGCCCTGAGGCTCCACCATAAATTACATTGTTACGGTTCGGTGGTCAAAGATGCTGGGCAAAAATGGACACTCCTTCAGGCAGGACGTTCCAGGGGTCTAGAGATCATCTCTCAGTAGTCAGAGGCAAAGGCCAGACTTCTCTCTGGGTAATATTAATTCTTTACTACACAGTGTTCTACACTGGCTCTTTGAGTTCCCAGAGGTCCTAAACTCCACCTGCCCGTGGTAGTAACTGATATAGCTTTGGAGGTGAAAGTGGGGTTCATGGGGCCCGGAGCTGAAGACCAAGAAAGAATTCTTGACGCCTTCTTTGGTGCAAAAAGGTGATTTTATTGAGGACCCATGGGCAAGAAGAACTGCCCCGGGACCATGAGGAGAGACTGGTTTTATACCATGGAGTTGGGGGGAGGTAAAGTCCAAGAGAAATTTCCAGTGAGATTTTCACAGGCTAAAGAAGACACACAGGATACTGGAGACCTAGCTATTGTCAAGCTAAGGTTGTTTTTCTCTCTAGCAAAGCATTAGCATTAAGACAGTGAAGAGTTCCTGGAGAAATGTTTTACCCTGCCAGACTTAAGTATTTGTCAATGGGCTGCAGGTTATAAGGAAATTGAGTTCTATCTGCTATTTCCACCTGCCTTTGTTTCCCACATCACTAAGGAGGGTGATGGAGACTTAGGTCCTGCAGGACTATGATCGCTATCAGTTAACCATTTGTTTCCCCCTTTCCTTTGTTCTTGGGCCACCATGAGTGCCTGAAGAATATTACACATGTCCCACCTGGTTAGGGACAAGGGTGTTTGTGGCCTGTCAGCTTGCCTTCTGCTCCCTCATCAGTAACTTCTTGATGATATTCTCTTTAGTGCCTTAATTCATTTCCCAACACATGTACATTCTTCACTCCTATGTTGGTGTTTCCTGGGACAAATCCCCAAATAAACTATGTACATTTGAATCATTAGCTCATGTTCTTCTTCTGGGGAACCACACAGGGGCAAAATGTGACAAAACTTGGCTATAGCCAGAAAGACTAACTTTTCAAATGCCTCTAGTTCTTATTATGTTATCATTTTCCTGATCCTGAGAGTCAATGCTCGTAGGGTTCTCTACATATGAGTAGAGATAGGCAAGCTACTTCCGTCAGCCATGAAGACTTAGATGAAATCATAAAGAGGGATAAGATGTCCAAACAGAAAAAGAAAGGAAAAAGTCTACCTGTCTCAGGTTCCAAGAGATTGTGGGAAGGAGAAGAGGTTAAGAGCAAAGCAGAAGAGTGAGACAAGCAGGGACCATCGCACGCACAGAGCCACGTGCAATGTAAGGGAAGGTAACATCAGAGGAGAGTCTCTACCTACCTCCTTTTTTAAGGCGAGGCTTGTAAATCAGTGGTTCTGAAATCTGACTGCACACTGAAGTCAGACCCACTTGGGAAGAAAATCTGACTGATGAATCTGTTGCCTGTTAGAGTGGGGTCTCAGAATTTGTGTATCTCTCAATAGATACCTGGTTGAATCTAGTGTAGCCTGTTACAGTTCGAAAGCCATGGGGTGGATGACCTGTGAGCCCTCACACCACACCACCTCCCCTCAGCTGACTAGAATTCTGAGTTTAAATGGTATTTGTTGTTATTCTTCACAGTGTGTTTCCTGAAAAGTGCGCCCATTGTCACATCAGTGTCGATCCCTTTGAAGGCTCTGGGTCCTATTGTCTTCCTTTGCTCAGGAAAATACTTTTCATTCAAGTAGGAAGTGGATTGTGAACATTTGTAAAGAATGCTGACACCTTCCCACCCTTCTTACCTCTTCCTTCCACCTGCACATCCTCAGGACTGAAAGGAAGAAGGGAAGCCATTGTGTGTCTAAATGGGCTCACATTTGTACAGTCACAAAACTGTGCTTAAGCTTGAGTTTTCACATCAAGCAAATTAGGGGTAATTTTTTGCTTTATAAAAATTATTCTTTGTTGTACAGAAGGATTCAATGCAGGTTTTCTTTTAATATCCAAGTTCTTTAGAGCATTTCAAATATAATTCAGTTTCCAACAATTCCGTTGACTTTTTTTTTTTTTAAGGAATACTTTGATTGTGTAAAACCAGGTATGCCAGAAAGTTCCTCATTATTGGTTTTTATGTCTTTGAAGTTTGAGGATGAAATTCTTTAAATTCATGGTAGACTTTGGAGGACCTGGTTATGGTTTCTGGAAATGGAATCTCCCATTGAGTTGTTCAGATGAAAAAAAAAAAAAGCTAAGAAAAAAAAATCACAAGCTACCTTGAGACCCTAAATTCTATATTCATTGTGTACTTTTGATAACATCATTTTAAGCTGCTATCATCATTAAAATTTTGCAAGCCAATAACTAAAACTGATATTTCAACTTGAATTTCTTGAGCCCATACATCCTAAAGGTTTCTAGGTGAGGTATTCTTTAGTTCCCATCTAACAACCCAGGGAACCAAGGTATCAAAGATTGACTGAAAGGCCCAGGGCAACAGATTTATCCGTCTACTATGGAACGCTTAGCACACGCCTAAGTTCATTATTGATGCTCAATAAATATTTGTTAAATGATGAATCTGAGTCTTTTATCTGGCCATCTTTGCAGACTTTTCATTGTTCAGCCTCTTATCAGAGACTAATTGCAACAGCCTGCTCATGAGCAATGAACTACACGGCAGGTTGGAAGACTTACCTCTTGTTTGTGTACTTTGTGTATAAAAATTGCAACACACACACATAACTTCTGAATGTGCCTAGAGTGCACAGGCAACTTAAATAGTTCCCGGGGTGGAGTAGTGGTGGGAGGGGTGCTCTTTTCCACATGGACAGATAGCATGTGACCCGTGCAGTCATGCTCTGAAGGGCCTGGTATGTGGCTTGACGCTCTGTGTCATCTGCCGTGAAACTCTTCATAATTTTTGAGAAAGGGGACTGCATTTTCCTTTTGCCCTGAGCCCTAAGTATGTAGCCATTCCTGTGGACAGAGGACAATCATAAGAAAAAAATGGATCTCTAAAACATCGAGGCTTTTGATATGAATGATGCTTAACACTGGTAAGATTTTCAAATGTCATATGGAGAATATCTGTTACAAAATAGGATACATTCTCTGTGGGAAGAGGGGAGAGTGACTCTTTGTAATGATACAGCTATAGTAATAGTGAAAGCCAAAAACATCTCAGAGAGCAAGAGAAACTGAAGGAAAAAGAAGACGTCAGGTAATTTTCACTTGGTCCAAATATTTGTCTTTGAAGAGGTAAGTCAATGGGACTGCCAAGGTGACTTATTGCCAAGTTCAGTATTGTCTTCAGTTATCATGTAAGTGGGGAGATGAGAAGATACTTCCTGAGCCAGAAGCATTGATATGCTTTGTCTGTTTTCATTCCTGTCATCATATGGTGGAAGAAAATACCCTCTAATTGGTGCAGCAGGAAATCTGAGTACAGCAGACTGAGGTCACCAAAACTAAATAAAAACAAAATTGGAATGGGGATGGGAGTGAGGAGAGACTCCGGACAGTAAGGCATTGCAAGCTATATGAAAACACATTTGTAATATAGCGTAAATATTTCTGAAAAACCAAACATAAGCTATTTTGCATAATTTTACTGTAGTAAAATATACATAACACAAAATTTACTGTTTTATGAACTGTACAGACCAGTAGCATTAGGTGCATCCACAATGTTGTGCAAGTGTCACCACTGGCCATTTGCAGAATGTTTTTTAAATGTTTATTTATTTTTGAGAGAGAGAGAGAGAGAGAGAGCATGAGTGAAGTAGGGACAAAGAGAGACAGAGACCCAGAATCCGAAGCAGGCTCCAAGCTGTCAGCATAGAGCCCGACACAGGGCTTGAATACACGAACCATGAGATCATGGCCTGAGCTATAGTGGATGCTTAACCAACTGAGCCACCCGGGCACCCCAGAACTTTTTTTATCAGCCCAAACAGAAAGTCTTTTTTTTCTTTTTTACCACTGTATCTAGATATTTTTTAAAAATTTAGTTTATTGAAGCATCATTGACATACAATATTACGTTGGTTTTAGGTATTCACAGTCATTCAACAATTCTATGCTGTGCTCACCAAAGTGTAGCTACCATCTGTCAACATAGAACGCTATTACAATATCATTGTATTCCATATGCTGTAGCTTTCATCCCCATAATTTATTTATTCTGTAACTGGAAGCCTGTGTCTCCCTCTCCCCTTCATCCATTTTGCCCGTCTTCCCCACCCCCTCCCTTCTGGCAATCATCAGTTTGTTCTTTGTATTTAGGGGTCTATTTCTGCTTTTTCTGTTTGTTTGTTCATTTGCTTTCTTTTTTAGATTCTACATATAAGTGAAACATACAATATTTGTCTTTCTCTGTCTGATTTATTTCACTTAGCATAATGCCTTCTGGGTCCATCCGTGTTGTCACAAATGGCAAGATCACATCTTCTTTATGGTTAAGTAATATTCCATTGTGTCTGGAATATTGTGATATATATATAGATATATAGATATATATATAGATATAGATATATTGATATATTGATATATATATATAGCATGTATATATACATATATATATGTCATATCTTCTTTATCCATTCATTTATCAACAAACAGTTAGGTTTCTTCCATATCTTGGCTATTGTAAATAATGCTGCAATAAACATGGGGCATATATCTTTTTGAATTAGTGTTTTTGTTTTGTTTGGGTAAATACCTAGTCGTGGAATTACTGGGTTGCATGATACTTCTTTCTTTTTTTAAACTTCAAACAAATTTTTATTACATAAAAGTTATCATAGTTGGATATTTCTCTACTTTGTACACAATTATTATTACTCTCCCCAGAAAGGGTGCTTCTAAACTTCTCATCTGGCAATGGCAAGCAATAAATTCTTGATTTTAACAGAATAATAGTAAAAAGCCACAGTGATTTAAATTGAAAACAGTACATTCGTACATGGCTCTTGTACTCACTTACTAGCAATGTACAAATATCTTTTAATTCAAAAGTACAAAATAAATTATCTGTAGTAAACCATTATATATTGTCAACTGAAACCAGTAACTGATGGTTACGGTGATTTTCTTAAACATCAGCCAGCCCTTTCTTCAGTCATTTCCTTCATCTGATCCTCTGAAATGATTGCTGAGGAGCACTGCCTTGAGCTTCCTCTCACAGCTTATTAATAATGGTAAAGCACTGTTCTAGGAATTTCAACATGCCACCTCCCATAGCACCTCACCTTCCACCCATTCCACCCATTTCTGGGTCCTTCTCTTTCTTGAGGAATTTCAGTGAATATGACAGATCTTTATAGTTAACAGAGAGGCCACTCCGGCAGCATCCGAGAACACAGTTATTAGAATCTTAGTTGGATCAATCTTAGTTACTTTTTCCATTATATTCACAAAGTCCTCAAGCATACAGTCATAACCGACTTCTAAGGAAGTTTGCATAATTTTCTCAACTATCAGTGATCCTTCAACACCTGCATTCTTAGCAATGGTCATTGCAGGAATTTTGAGTGTTCATTTAATAATTTCTATACCAATGTTTCAATCTTCGTTAGCTGGAGTTATTGAGTCCAACATTGGAATGCATTGGAGCAGGGCACAACTCCCTCACAGAGCAATGCCTTCTTCAATGGCAGCTCAGGTAGCATTGAGGGCATCTGTGACTCTGTCTTTCCATTCACATCAACACCACTGTCCCACCAACCTTTAGCTCAGCTACTCCATTTGAGAATTTTGCCAGATGTTCATTCAGCTTCTCTTTTTCATATTCACTAGTTGTGATATCTGACTCTTCGATGATTTCTTGAATATATTTTTCATTTTGAACCTAGTCAACTTTTCCTTTAAAGATCATAGCCTCATCTCTGGTCACAATGATCTCTCCAACTTTTCCCAAGTCATGAGGCTGAACATCTTCAAGATATAGTCAATCTTTCCCCAAACGTTGGACCACCAGTAGCAATAGCCATGTCTTTAATCCAGTTCTTCCTCTTGTTGCCAAAAACCTGGCGTTTTGACTGCTACAACCTGAAGACCAACTTTTAGCCTATCCAAACCAGTGTCCTTAGAGAGCTTCTCCATCAACATTTTCAGCAGTTATGAATGAAGGCTTACAGTGAGCATTGGCAATTTCAAGAGCAGGTACACTGGACAGGACAAGAGAAATTTTCATTTCACTCAGTAGAACATGAGCATCCTGAAATTCACATTTCGCACATTTTGATGTATTAATAAAGCATAGAGAAATATAACCTCAAGTCAAACATCATGGCTTCAATAATTTCTAATTCATCCTTCAGTCTTTTTCCATCCTTTACCGTGATGACGCCTTTCCTTCCAACCATTTTCATTGCATAAGAAATAATGTTGTCAATTTCTTTGTCTCCATTTGCAGAAATCGTAGCAATCTGAGAAATTTCTTCAGAGGTTATTACAGGTTTAAACTGCTTCTTAAGCTCAACAATTACAGCATCAACAGCTAACATCACACTTCTCCTGATTTCCACAGGATTAGCACCTTTGCTAATCTTCTCGAAGCCTTCCTTGGCAAAAGCGTGGACTAGCAGAGTAGTAGTGGTGGTACCGTCCTCAGCCTCTTCATTTGCATTATTGGCAACATCTTGAACAAGTTTAGCACCAATATTTTTTATATTTATCTTTTAAGTCAATGGACTTTGCAATGGTCACACCATCTTTTGTTATTTTTGACTTTCCCAGTCCTGTTCAATAATCATTGTTCTTCCCTTTGGCCCCATAGTAATGGTTAAATCATCAATTAAAAGGTCTGCACTTTGATGCATTAAGGCTCAGGCATCTGCGCCAAATTTTGGCATAAGCCCAAGTGAGTTACAGAGCCAGTGCCCTGGACACTGACCTAATTTGGCAAAGGACTGTGGATAATGGAAGCATTTCTGTGGGGCAGCAGCAGAGTGTGCTGGTGCAAAACAGGCTATTAGAGGCAAGTGAGGGATAGAATGTGTGGCATATATGGCTAGGTTGTATGGTATTTCTAATTTTAATTATTTGAGGAACTTCCATACTGCTTTCACAGTGGCTGCACCAATTACATTCCCACCAACAGTGCATGAGGACTCCTTTCTCTCCATATCCTCATCAACACTTGTTATTTTTTTTTTTTTTTGGATACTCGTCATTCTGGCAGGTGTAAGGTGATACCTCATTATAGTACGGATTTGCATTCCCCTGATGATTCGTGATGCTGAGCATCTTTTCAATCTATATGACCTCTTTGGGAAAGTGTCTATTCAGGTCTTCTGTCCATTCTTAGTCAGATTATTTGTTTTTTTGGGGGGGCGGGGGGTGTTGAGTTATGCAAGTTCTTTATATATGGTGGATGTTAACCCTTTATCAGATATATCATTTGCAAATATCTTTTCCCATTCAGTAGGTTGCTTTCATATTCCATTGATGAATTTCTTCACTGTGCAAAATCTTTTTATTTTGGCATACTCCCAATAGTTTATTTTTGCCAGACAGAAACTCTTTACCCCTTAAATAACAATTCCCCATTCCTTCCTCTCCCCATTGCATAGTAACCTCTATTCTACTTTCTGTCTCTATAAATTTGTCCATTCTAGTTATGCCATATAAGTGGAATGTAATGTTTTCCCTTTTGTATCAGACTTTAAGGCTAGAAATATTCCATTTATGTATATACCACATTTTGTTTATTCATCCATCTGTTGATGGACATTTGAGATTTTCCATCTTTTGGCTATTGTGAATAATGCTGACATAAACATTGGCATACAGGAATCTGTTTGAGTCCCTGCTTTCAATTTTTTTGGGTATATACCTGAAAGTGGAATTGCTATATCATGTGGTAAATCTATCTTTAAGATGTTGAAGAAACACCAAAATATTTTCCATTGAAGCTGTACCATTTTACATTCCTACCAGAAACTCACAAGTTCTAAGTTTTCCAAATCCTCAAAAACATTTGCTATTTTCTATTTGTTTGTTTAGGCATGTTTGTTTATAATAGGTGAGAAGTGGTATCTCATTATGATTTTGATTTCCATTTCTCTAATAACTAGGGATGTTGAACATCTTTTTATGTGCTTATTGGTCATTTACACGTCTTTTTTAAAGAAATGTCTATTTAAGTCCTTTACCAATTTTTTAATTGGTTCATTTGTTATTATGTTGTTGAATTGTAGGAGTTCTTTATACAATCCCTTATCACATATATGCTTTGCAAATATATTCCTCCATTCTGTAGGTTGGCTTTCTACTCTGTTGATAGTGTCCTATAATGCACAAAAGGTTTTAATTCAGGTGAGTGTTTCTATTTTTCTTTTGTTACCTATACTTTTGATGTTATAACCAAAAATAATTGTCAAATCCAGTGTCATGAAACCATATACTTTTTATTATACAAAATGACTTTTAAAATTTTATCAATTGCCAATGACAACAACAAACCTTAAAATGTGCATGAATGAAACAGTGTGGAGGTTCCTCAGGAAACTAACAATAGAACTCCCCTATGACCCAGCAATAGCACTGCTANGACAACAAACCTTAAAATGTGCATGAATGATCCAATTCTGTGATATAGGAAGGTTTAAATTTAAGGATGGAAAAAGCTCTATCATTCAAATATTAAATTTTTAAGAAGCAGGAGTGACTATATTAATAACAGACAAAACGAACTTCAGAGCAAACAAAATTACTAGAGATGNCATGAATGATCCAATTCTGTGATATAGGTAGGTTTAAATTTAAGGATGGAAAAAGCTCTATCATTCAAATATTAAATTTTTAAGAAGCAGGAGTGACTATATTAATAACAGACAAAATGAACTTCAGAGCAAACAAAATTACTAGAGATGAGAGGGACATTATGTGATGACAAAAAGATCAATCTCAATTTATAGGAAAACATAACTCTAAATGTGTATGCACCAAACCACAGGCTCAAAATATATGAAATAAAAGCTGATAGAGTTTAAAGGAGAAATAGATGAATCTGCAATTATAGTTGGAGACTTCAATATCCCTTTCTCAGTAACAGATAGAATTACTAGACAGAAAGTCATTAAGGACATAGAAGAGTTTAACAACATCATCAGTCTATAAGATCTAATTGACATTAATAGAACACTCCACTCAACAGTAGCAGAATATACATTTTTTAAATTCAGGAGTCCATGGAACGTTCACTAAGATATACCGTATCTTGGTTCACAATACAAACTTCAACAAACAAAAAAATTGAATCATAGAGTTTATTCTCTAACCATAATAGAATTAAATAGAAATCAATAACAAAAAGATAACAGACAAGTCTCCAAACACTTGGAAATCAAATGATATGTTTCCAAATAAGTCACAGATCAGAAGAATTCTCAAAAGAAAAATTTTAATACCATAGAACTGAATGAGAATGAAAATATAACACATCAAACTTTGTAAGACATAGTTAAAGCCAAGAGGGAAATTAATAGCACTAAAATGCTCACATTAGCAAATAAGAAAAGTTTCAAATGAATAATATAATTTTCTATCTCAGGAAGCCAGCCCTGTTTTCAGCCTGTCAGTGTGTAGCCTGCTTCAGACCCTCTGTCCCCCTCTCTCTGCCCCTTCCCAACTTGTGCTCTCCCAAAAATTAAATAAATATTTAAAAAGTAATAATTATGGCTAAAACCTTCCCAAATTTGTGGAGGGAAATATATTGTCAGATTCATGAAGCCCAAATTACCCCCAAAAGATTGACTCTAAAGACATGTACACCAAGACACATTATACTTAAATTGTCAGGAGTAAAAATCAAAGAGAGAATTTTTAGAGCAAGAAAAGTGACTTGTCACATACAGGAGAAACCCCATAAGACTATCAGTGAATTTCTCAGAACAAACTTACTGACCAGGAAAATTGAGATGATGTATACAAAATGCTGAAAGAAGAAAAAAACCTACCAACCAAGAATGTTATACCTAGCAAAACTGTTTTTTAAAAAATGAAAAAGGAGGAGTTAAGATGGTGGAGTTGTAGGGTGACCCTATACTTGCTTTATCCCTCAAACACAGCTAGATAAATATCAACTCATTCTGAACACCCAAGAAATCAATCTGAGGACTGAGAGAACAAACTGCACAATTAACAAGAGAAAAGAGGCCACATCATGGAAGGTAGGAGGTATGGAGATGTGATTTTGAGGACAAAAGTATCATAAGTGCTGTGGAGGAGAGGGAGCCCTGATCATGAAAAGAGGAGAAAGAGGGAGCATGCACACATAGAGCACAGAGGATTGCAAAAGAAAAACTATTCCCCAAAATCATTTCCTGGGAAAAGAAGAGGGACTAATTATCATGAGGTTTTACAACCAGGGGAGTTGAAGACTGAAGTTTTAGAAGTCTGCAGAGTGGCTGGTGTAGCAGTGCTTCCGTGGAGAAGGAGGGCAGGGGCCTGAGAGCAAACAGCATGTTCTCAGGATCCCCTTGGTCTCACTGGGAGAGACAGTTCCCCTTCTTGAGTACATTTGGGAGAGGCGGCACTGTCTCTTAGGGGACAAAAGAATTGGAGGGCACATTATGCTGCCCCATTTACTAGCATAGGGGTAGAGACACCTGCTGAGGGCCACTAACCTGGATGCCAGCTCTTTGCTGGCTTTACCATAAACTCCAAGCCCCTGTGAGGTCAAGCTACTGCCCTTCTGGGACAAACTAGCGCTGGCCACAGCATGGCAAGACTCTCCCAGAGGATCAGTGTGGGTCTGCAGTGAGCCAGGTCCATACAATTTGGGGTCTTGAAACCTAGCCTGTGTGGCTGTGATAAAACACCTAAGCACTGCACTGCCAGGTGGGCAGACAGCTGGGACACAGACAGGGTGAAGGCAGGGATCTGAGAGAAGGCTGCGACACAAGAGAAGCAAATGTTCACTCTTCCGTGAGGGATTCCTGGACAGTGGATGCCACGAATTACTCTCTCTGGGGATGAGAGAGCAGGCTGGTGTCATTTTTATGCCCTGCCAAGAGCACTGACAGACTTCAGTGAACAGCATAGCACACACAGTGGAGGCTTGAGCTGCTTACATTCCTCCCTGCTCTCTACAGGTGTTGGTTTTTGTTTTTTTTTTTAATGTTTTATTTATTTCCAGGATAGAGAGACAGCATGAGCAGGGGAGGGTCGGAGAGAGAGGGAGTCACAGACTCTGAAACAGGCTCCAGACTCTGAGCTGGCAGTCAGCACAGAGCCCGACGCGGGGCTCGAACCCACAAACCGCGAGATCATGACCTAAGCGAAAGTCGGACGCTTAACCGACTAAGCCACCCAGGCGCCCCAAGGTGTTGGTTTTTTTACCCCCTACGGTAAATGTGCCTGAGAGCCAGAGCAGCTGCAGACTCCTGCCCCAGAAGAGCAGCACAAAATCCCTGCACACAGCAAGTCTACTGACCACATAGTCCTGCAAAGCTTCAGCTCCAGGGGAAATAGGATTAGGCTTATTTTAACAAGCAGACTAAAACACACCTTGTTAAAGCTTACCACACACTGGACAAGGATCAAACATTTCTGACTGCAGGGAAGGAGAACTTACCTGAGGGAAAGAGCAGCCAAAAAAACAACAGCAGAGCACACATGGCATGCACCAGAAACACTTAGCAAGGTGCCAGACACTGGGCAGTATATGACCTCTTCTTAAGAGAGCCATTACTCTCAGGAGCAGGAAACATAACAGGCTTTCCTAACATAGAAAGAGACCTAGATAAAATACCAAAAAGGGGGAATTCCTCCCCAAAGAAAGAACAAGAAAAGGATAGGGTCAGGGATCTAATCCAAACAGATGTAAGTAATATGTTTGATCCAAAACTCAACAACAACAATCAGAAGGATACTAGCTGGATTTGAGAAATGCATAGCAAACATGAGGGAGTCCCTTACAACAGAGATAAAAGATCTAAAAACTAGTCAAGTCAAAATTTAAAAATGCCATAACTGAGAAGCAAAACCAACTGGGTGTAATGCCCACAAGGATGGAAGAAACAGAGGAACAAATAAGTGAAATGGATAAAATCATGGAAGATAATGACACTAAAAGGAAGAGGGAAAGAGGGGTAACTCAGTGGCTCAGTCAGTTAGGCATCTGACTTCAGCCCAGGTAATGATCTTGCAGTTCATGATTTTGAGCATTGCATCAGGCTAAGGTGGAGCCTGCTTTTGATTCTGTGTGTCTCTCTCTCTTTCTCTCTTTCTCTCTCTCTGCCCCTGCCCCACTTGCACTCTGTCTCTCTCTCTCAAAAATAAAAATAAATGTTAAAAATATTTTTAAAAAAGAAGAGGGAAAGAAAAATATTGGATCACAAAAGTAGATATAGAGCACTCAGGGGCTCCATAAAACACAATAACATTACTATCATTGGAGTCTGAGAAAAAGAGAGGGGAAAGGGGGCAGAAGATTTATATGAGCAAATTATAGCTGAAAACATTCCTAATCTGGGGAAAGAATGACATCAGAATTCAGGAGACATAGGGAACTCTGATCAAAATCAATAAAAACAGGCCAACACCAAAGACATATCATAGTAAAATTTGCAAAATACAGAAAAAAGGGGGGAAATCCTAAAAGCAGCAAAGGAAAAGAAATCCCTAACTTACAAGGGAAGAAAAATAAGGTTGACAGAAGACTTATCCAGGGAAACTTGGCAGGCCATAAGGAACAGAATAGAGAACCCAGAAATGGACTCACAAACATATGGCCAACTAATCTTTGACAAAGCAGGAAAGAATACCCAATGGGAAAAAGACAGTCTCTTGAGCAAATCACGTTGGGAAAACTGGGCAGCAAAATGCAGAAGAATGAAATTGGACCACTTTCTATACCATACACAAAAATAATCTCAAAATGGATGAAAGACCAAACATAAGACAGGAAGCTATCAAAATCCTAGAGGAAAATAGAGGCAACAACCTCTTTGACCTCGGCCACAGCAACTTCTTACTCAACATGTCTCTGGAAGTAAAAGAAACAAAAGCAAAAATGAACTATTAGGACCTCCTTGTGATAAAAAGTTTCTGTAGGAAGGAAACAATAAGCAAAACTAAAAAGTAACCGACAGAATGGGAGAAGATATTTCCAAATAACATATCAGATAAAGGGTTAGTATCATGAAGACAGCAAGAGAGGAAGAAAGGAATAATGGACTACAAAACAGAAAAAGTAAACAAAATGACAATAGTAAGTCTTTACCTATAAATAATTACTTTAAATGTAAATTGATTAAACTTACCAATCAAAAAACATAGAATGGCTGAATGGATATAACACAAAATCCAACTTTATGCTATTTATGAGATTTAAGGACATATGTAGGCTGGAAGTGAATCGATGAAAAAAATATTCCATGCAAATGACAACCAAAAGAGAGCAAAGGGGCAGTATTTTCATCAGATGGAAAAAGACTTAAAAACAAAAATTGTCATATGAGACAAAAAAGGTCATTACTTAATAATAAAAGGATAAATCCTACAGGAATATACAACAATTATAAGTATATATGCACCCAACATCATAGCACTTGAACGCATAAAGCAAATACTTACAGATCTGAAGGAATAGTTAGACAACAACGTTAGGAAATTTCAATTTCCCACTTTCAGTAATGGATAGGTCATCCACAAAGATAATCAATAAGGAAACAGCAGACTTGAGCAAAGTATAGACCAAATGGCCCTAACATCCATATACAGAACATTTTTACCAATAGCAGCAGAATATACATTATCCTCAAGTGCACACAGAGCATTCTCTAGAATAGGTCATAAAACAAGTCTTAGCTAATTTAAGGAAATTGAAATCATTCCAAATACTGTTTCTGACCACAATGGAATAAAACTAGAAATCAATAATAAAAGGAAAACAGGAAAAATAAAACACAAATAAAAATGGGAACACCACATACTCAAGCTTATTGTATACAGCAAAACAGCACTAAGATGGAAATTTATAGAAATAAATGCTTACATTAAAAAAGAAGAAAGATCTCAAATACCTCAACTTTATACCTCAGTGAACTAGAAAAAGAACAAACTAAGCCCAAAGGTAGCATAAGGAAGAAAATAACAAAGGTTAAAACAAAAATAAATGAAGTAGAGAGTAGGAAAAAAATCAGTGAAGCTAAGAAATGGTTTTTTTGAAAAGATAAACAAAATTGAAAAACCTTTAGCTAGACTAAGAAATAACTCAAGCAAACTAAAATCAGAAATGAAGATGTTGCACTGAGTCACAGAAATAAAAAAGATCATAAAGAACTTATTATGAGCAAGTATATGGCAAAGAATTGGACAACCTAAAAGAAATGTATAAATTCCCAGAAACATACAACCTATCAAAATGGAATCAAGAAGAAGAAATAGAAAGCCTGAACAGACCGATAACAAATGAAGAGACTGCATCAGTAACAGAAAACCTCCCAAGAAAGAAAAAGCCAAGACCAGATCATGTCACAGATCAATTGTACCAAACACTTAAGGCAGAATTACCGATCCTTTTAAAATTCTTCCAAAAATATAAAAGAGAAGACTTCCAAACTCATTTTATGAGGACAGCATCACCCTGATATCAAGATCAGGCAAAAACACCACAAGAAAACTACAGGCCTATATCCCTGATTAAAAAAAAAAAAAAAAAGATGCAAAAATCCTCAAGAAAATATTAGCAGACCAAATTAAACAGCACATTAAAAAGATCATGCATGATCAGGTGGATTCATCCCTGGGGTACAAGGATGATATAACATACAAATCATTGTGATATACCACATTAACAGCATGATGAATAAAAATCACATGATTATCTCAATAAATGCAGAAAGGCCTTTGACAAAATTCAACACCCTCTCAACAAATTAGATACAGAAGGACATACTTCAACACAATAAAGACCATATATGAAAAGCCCATAGCTAACACCATACCTTATGGTGAAAAACTGAAAGGTTTTCCTGTAAGATCTAGAACAAGGTAAAGATGTCTACTCTCACCACTTCCACTTATCCTAGTACTGGAAGTCCTAGCCAGAGACGTGAGAAAAGAAAGAAAGGAAAAGCATCCAAATCAGAAATGTGGAAGTAAAATTGTGTCTGCTGATGACAAGAGCTTATACGTAGAAAACCCTAAAGATTCCCCTTTCCCCCAAAACTGTTAGAACTAATAAACACATTTAGTAAGTTTCAGAAAATAAAATTAGCACACAAAAAGAAGTTGCAATTCTATACACTAATAACAAACTATTCAAAAAGAAAATTATCCTATTTACAATAGCATAAAATACTTATTAATATACTTAACCAAGGAGGTAAAAGATTTTTACATAGAAAAGTATAAAATACCGCTGTTGGGGCACATGGGTGGCTCAGTAGGTTGGGTGTCCTACTTTCGATTTTGGCTCAGGTCATGATCTCACAGCTCATGGGATTGTGTCCTGTACTGGGTTCCATGCTGATCTGTTGAGCCTCCTTGGCCTTCTCTCCCCCTCTCTCTAGGCCCTCCCCTGCTCACACTGTCTCTCTCTCAAAATAAATAAATAAACATTTAAAAATAAAATGAATAAAATACTGATGTAAGAAATGAAAGCAGACACAAATAAATGGAAAGACATCAAGGTGTCACATGTTCAAGGATTAGAAGAATCTATATTGCTAAAATATCCATACTACCCAAATCAATCTACAACTTCAATGCAACCCCTATCAAAATTCTAATGTCATTCTTCACAGAAAAAAATGAAAGTTCTAAAATCCATAAAGAACCACAAAAAATCCTGAATAGCCAAAGAAATTTGAGCAAGAACAAAGCCAGAGACATCACACTTCCTGACTTCAAAACATATTACAAAGCTAAGTAATCAAAATAGTATGGTACTAGCATAAAAACAGACACACAGAACAATAGAACAGAATAGAGAGACAAGAAATAAGCCACATATATATGGTCAACTGGTCTTCGACAAAGGTTCCAAGAACACACAACAGGGAAAGAATCACCTCTTCAATAAATGGTTTAAAAAAACTGGATATTCAAATGCAAAGAATGAAATTGGACCCTGATATTACATCATACACAAAATTTAATTCAGAAAGGATTAAACATAAACTTAACATAACTTTAACACAAGGCCAGAAACCATCAAACTCCTAAAAGAAAACATAAGGGATAAGCTCCTTGACACTGGCCTTGGCAATGATTTCTTGGATGTGGTAATAAAAACAAAAACAGACAGTGGGTTTACATCAGACTAAAGATTTGCACAATAAAGGAAACAGTCAACAAAATGAAGGGACAACCTACAGAATGGGAGGTATATTTGCAAAATATAGATCTGTTTAGGGTTAACATCTAAAATATGTAAGGAACTACAACTCAATCACAAAACAGCAGAAACAACAAATAACCCCATTAAATATGGGCAAAGGAACTGGACAGACATTCTCAAAAGAAAGCATACAAATGGGGAACAGTTACTTTAAAAAGAGCTCAACATCATTAATCATCAGGGAAATGCAAATAAAGGTCACAAAAGGTATTATCTCACACCAGTTTAAAATATCTCACTATTACTTAAAAGAAAAAAAGATAACACGCATTGGCCAGGATGTGGAGAAATAGGAACTCTTTTGCACTGTTGGTAGGAATGTAAACTGGTGCGACCACTGTGGAATAGTATGGCGGGTCTTAAAAAAAAACAACAAAAAATAAAACTACCACATTAAACCAACAATCCCACTTCTGGGTGTATATCCAAAGGCGTTGAAATCAGGATCTTGAAGAAAGAATTATCTGCACTCCCATGTTCTTTGCACCATTTTTCACAATAGCCAACACACTGAAGCAACCTAAATGTCCACAGATGAACGGATAAAGATATGAGATATATACACATGTATATATAAATACATATATGATATTCATGCAGGATACATATAATCTATATACATGTGTACATATATGTACACATGCATGTGTATACATGCATATGTAATGTGTATACATGTGTGTATGTATGTAGATTATATATGTATTTACAGAGAGATGAGTATATATATATGTGTTTGTGTGTACGTACACATAATGGAATATGATTCAGCCTTAAAGAAGGAAATCCTGGCATTTGTGATAACATGGATGAACCTAAAAAACATTATGCTGAGTTAAACAAGCCAGACAGAATGACAAATTCCACCTGACACCACTTACATGAGGAATCCAAACCAGTCAAACTTACAGAGGTAGAGAGTGTAATGGTGGTTGTTAGGTCTGAAGGGAGAGAGAAACAGGGAGTTATTAGTCAAAGGGTATAAAGTTTCACTTCTGCAAGATTAATAAGACCTAGGAGCACCTGCGTGACTCAGGTGGTTAAGTTTCTGACTTTGGCTTTGACTTCTGACTTCTCACATCTCGTGAGTTTGAGCCCTGCGTCGGGCTCTGTGCTAACAGCTCAGAGCCTGGAGCCTGCTTCAGATTCTGTCTCCTTCTGTCTTTGCCCCTCCCCCACTTGCTCTCTGTCTGTCTCTCAAAAATAAACATTAAAAACAAAGATAAATAAGTCCTAGAGAACTATTGTACAGCATATCACCTATAGTTAACAATATTGTATTTTATCCTTAAAATTTTACGGAGAAGGTAGATCTTATGTTAAATGTTTTTATTGCACACAATAAAAATAATAAAGAAGGTGGGAGAAAATTTTTAGAGATGATGGATATATTTACGGCACAGGCTGTGATGATAGTTTCACAGTATAACCTTATCTCCAAACTTATCAAATTGTATACATTAAATATGTACTGTTTTTTTGTATGTCAATCAGACCTTAACAAAGTGCTTTAAAAAAGAGCTCCAGGGGTGCCTGGGTGGCTCAGTCGGTTAAGCACCGACTTTGGCTCAGGTCATTATCTCACAGTTCGTGGGTTTGAGCCCCGTTGGGCTCTGTGCTGACATCTCAGAGCCTGGAACCTGCTTCGAAGTCTGTGTCTCCCTCTCTCACTGCCCCTCCCCCACTTGTGCTCCAGCCATCTCTCTCTCTCTCTCTCTCTCTCTCTCAAACATTAAAAAAATTTTTTTAAACGAACTCTCGAAACTCAACAGTAAAAAGAAAAATAATAACCTCTATTTAGAAAATGGAAAAAATATGTGAACAAACATTTCACAAAAAGAGTATAAAGATGGTAAATCAGCATCTAGATTTTCAATATCGTTAGCCTTCAAGGACATAGAAATTAAAACCACGATGAAATATTGCTGTATGTATCAAAATCACTAAAATAAGAAATAGTGGCAAAACCAAATGCTGTGGAGGATGAGGAGAAACTGGATGTAAAATGGTACAGACGCTCCAGGAAAGAATATGGCAGTTTCTTACAAAACTGAAAACATGCTTTCCATATGACCCAGCAATTGCCCTCTTAGACATTTATTCCAGAGAAATGAAAACTTATGTTTACACAAAACCTGTGCACAAATGTTCATAGCAGCTTCATTTGTAACAGCCCAAATCTGGAAACAACCCAGATGTCTTTCAATCAGTGAAGAGCCAGCTGAACTGTTTACGTTCGTGGTACCTTCATAGCATGGCATACTACCGAGCAAGGAAAGGAATGCACTATTGATATACACAAGGACTTGGATGAATTTCAAGGGAATTTTGCTGAGTGAATACAGACGGTCCAAAGAGACTACATTACTTTATAATTCCATTCATATGACATTCTTGAAATGACCAAATTATGGAAAAACAGACTACTGGTTGTCAGTCGGCCCCTCGGCCCCCCTGAATGTGGGGTTATAACAGGCGACAAGAGGAATTCTGCGTGTATGTTGAGGGTGGTGGTGGGTATGCACCTAACACATTCGATAAAATTCTATGGAACTAAATACACAAACACGCATGCACACACACGAGTAGAAGTAAAACTGGGGAAATCTCAATAATATCGGTGTATGGATGCCAACATCCTGGTTGTGATACTGCGGCTATAGTTCTGGGAACCGTTACCATTAAGGAAAACCAGGTAAAGGGTGGACAAGATCTCTCTGCATTGTTTCTGAACAACCGCATGTGAACCTACGATTTATCTTAACATACTCCAAGATTACTATAAACGTGCATCTCCGCTGCAGCATTCACGCTCAGGGTTATTTATTTTTTAAAAATAAAGTACAAGCCTTTTAAAATGCAACGTCCAAAGCCAGAAAGCTATTCCACAAATCTGAAGCACCCACCTAGCTCCTAAGTGCCACTCCCTCACCTTGCTGTCAGCTAGGTGATGTGTGCTGCACAGTGTTGGAATTAGCAGTTCCAGAGGGAGATATTACTGGCCGTGGCCTCGCGGTGTTGAGGGGGTGTGTGTGTGTGTGTGCGCGCGCGTGTGTGTGTGTGCGTGTAGGTGGGCACTGGTATGAACGTGAGAAAGAAAGCAGAGGGAGAGCCATGCCTCTGTTAGTGTCAGAGAAGGTGCTCGGCGGTTGAAGGCAGCGCTGAGAGCCCGGGCAGGTCTCAGAAGGGTCCTGGGGCCGCGGGGACGCCCTCCNACGTGTCCTCAGGATGACAGCGGAAAGAAAAGGCCCATTTAAAGGGGCAAGGGCGGGCGGAGACTTTCGCGGGTTCCAACCTGCTGGGAGGGCTGTGGCCGCGGGGACGTGGGAATTGCAAGGCAGCTCCAGGTGTCATAATGCGGGGAGGTGACCGCGAGCGCGGCTGCGCCTCCGCTGGGGCTGGGCTCCCGGGAGCGCGACCCTGGGCTAGAGGAGGCGATCCTTTAAATTGCGCATTTCCTGTAGTGGTCCCAAACCTAGCATTAACCCCTTCCAGTCCTGGCCCCCAAACACCTCCAAATTCCTAATAGTCTTTTAAGCGGTCAGTTCTACCAGCTCCATGATATAGAAAAAAGAAAAAGAAAGAAAGAAAAGAAAAAGACCAAATTTTCACCAATTTTCACTTTGTTCACCTCTCCGCCCCCAAATCCCCACGAGGCAGCGTTTCGCCGTCCTGAGGCACGGCCACTCCACACCCAGGGCGAGGTGCTCGTGTGCCAGGCTTTGGCTCCGCAAACCCCGGACGGTGCCGCCGGAGGACGCTGAAGGCAAAGTCTCGCGGCCGCCAGGGTTTGGGAAGTGGAGGCTGCCCGGCGCCCCGAGACTACCGCGCGAGCAGAGTGCCCCTCCCAGGGCAGGCGGGTGGCCCTGCACCGACGCCCCGCGGGGTCTCTCTCCGGTGGCGCGNGTTGAATCCAGCACACAATAATTCCCGGAAAACAAACATTGGTCTGTCCAAAGATGGTCCAGAGTTCAAGTCAGAAAAAAAAAAAAAATCTCCTTGAGGCACTGAGTCAGTGCTCGCAGCCTGTCTCGACTTCTGAAGCATCTGCATCGCGGGGAAGGGATTTTAACTCCGAATCTGCTCCAGATCCGCTTGGCAATTACCTCCTCCGGCGGTGCCTCAACAAGTGGCCCGGCCGCCGCCCCGGACTGCGGCCTCCGGGTCCGCGTCCTCGCTGGAGTGGCTGGCTGGGCTCTGTGCGTGGGGGTNTTTTTAACCGAGCGTCTTTCCTCCCGATGGATTTAACACTTTATTGATAAGACTTCCCCCGCCTTTGCGGTTTGGAGATATTGGAGGCGGGGACTTAAGGGTAACGCGGCGTTTCTTTTTCTATCTGATGCTTCTCTCCCTCCCCACCCAGTCAGTGTACGTTGGTCAGATTCTCAGCTTCCTCGGAGGTTCCCTGTAGAGCGTTTGTGCCAGAAGCTTTACGGTCAAACCTCTCTTCGAGTAAACCTGCTCGATCTTGTCCCGCGCCCTGCGAAACCCAGGTACCAAGGGGTCAATGTCCCTTGACCTCCGTACTGTCTGAGAGTCACAATCTGGTCCAAGGGCCCTGAGAGGTGACGGACGCGTTTCGGGCTGCTCGCTGTAGGGACCGCAGGCTGGAGCACCCAGGGACCCGGAGCCTCCGTCGTCTTCCCCGAGGTGTCCTTGACTCAGCTGAACGCCCTGGCGACCTCGCCCGCGTCCCGGCCCCAAACGAGTACGAAACGACCTAGGACAAAAGTTTGAAAGAATCCAGTGTACAGACTTTTCCTTTAAATCTGGTTATAATAAATCATCCTATAAGTATACCCACATAACCACCCCAATGAAGAGCAGATGCCCAGATTCGCGGTCCCCACGTGTTGCTGGAGCCGGCGCAGACGCGTCCACGGGCACGGTGGCGAACGTGACACCGCATTTTCTCCGAATCCCTGCCTTCTAGGGTGGTGCAGGGCCACGGAGAGGTGGGGGAAGAGGCTGCGGATCCATCCGTTCTGCGGGACCGCAACTCGCGGGGGGGGGGGGGGCGGGTCTCGCTCTGCCCCATTCCCCAACGTGGGAAAAGCAATGCTCGTTGGAGATGATCAATAGCCGGGCTTCCTAGGACCAGGCGGCGCGTCCCTGCCGGCACCACTAGCTGAGGAGTTTTAATGTGACCTTTAGCATCAGCTACGTGCTCCCAAGAGGCTGGGAACGGGGTTCGCACCCCGATGGCTGCCTTTTCCCTCCTCCACCCAGTAGCCTGCTTCGAGGGGAGGGTCGGAAACGCGCAGCTCCCGCGGCACCCCCTCCTTCTCCCGGAGAGCAGGCCCCCGGCGACCTAACCCGGGAGCCGTCAGACATCCCGGGGCGTGGTCGGGACTCTCCCGGGCCTCGGAGTTGGGCGGGGTCCGCAGTGCGTCGCCGTGGGTTCTGTCTGGCACAATGTGCGGGTGTGCAGAGAGAAAAAGAAAACAAAACCAAAACAAAAAACACACTCCTAAAGTGTCCCTGGCATTTATGGAGTGGCGG
>NW_027528417.1:5172059-5194864 GCF_008692635.1 Crocuta crocuta
GGACGGTGAAGGCCCGCTGGCCGCGGGGGAGCCCTTCCTCCCCGGGCGCAGCAGCCGGGAGCACCCCGAGCTGTGGCTAAAGGGGCCGGTAGGCTCTCCTGCACCCCGCGAGCCCCCCCGCCTTCCCTGTGTCCCCCGGCTTTTCCAGGAGGAAGATGGGGTGTCCAGCGGGGGTGGGGCGCGNCCGCAGGTGAGTGTGCAGGACGGGCGTGGGATGCTGCGGGGACGTGCGCGGTACTTGCGGGTCCTCGGATGCGGGCGCGGAGCCGTGCGATGCGCAGGTTAAGTTTGCAGAGCGAGTCCGAGATCTCTCTCCATCTCGGCCTCCTCGTCGCTTCAGTGGGTTGGGGTCTCCCGCGAAAGCCTGGATTTGGGGGGAAGGGCTTCGGGGAATTCTTGTCTTGAGACACTTGACAAAGGTTGAAAAGACACATCAGGTGGAGCGTAGAGCTGCAGCTGACGGGGGTTAGACAGGTGCATTCGAGTGTGTGTGTGTGCGCGCGCGCGTGTGGCTCCTGGCGGAGGGGAGAGCCTGAGATAGGGCGAAGTCTCTGCGGTGGGTCATTCCATCCCCAAAAGCCACTTAGATGCCTGAGGGAAATTGCGCTGCTCTGAGGTGGTCACTGGATAGATAATACGGCAGTAGACCATATACTACCCCCCCAACCACGCACCCCGGATTTCTGATATGCCCCTAGAATAGCAGGAGTGCAGGTGCCCAAAAAGAGTGTGCGAGATGTTAAGGCACCAGAAAATATTCCCTTTACCTTTTAACTTCTTGACAGAAATTGGTATTAAAAGTGCTGAATCATGCAAAAAAGACCTGAAAAATAATGTACTTCATTTTCTGGTAAAGTTTTTCAAAGCTACTAACATCTGTGTTTCTGGATGAATGCTTTAAATTTAGGGTGGAGGAACTGGGTATTTAAAATCACATTCGAGACTGTGCCCTTGTCTTTATGAGTATCCTCTGCTCTTCATTCTTTAGTGTGAGTTGTATCCATTCATTATCTCTTACCACCCTCCCCCCTCAAAAAAAAAAGAGGTGTGTGTGTGTGTGTGTGTGTGTGTGTGTGTGTCCATGATTGTGAAAGGAGTGGAGGAAACAGTCCTCGGAAATAGAAAACATCCTCCTTTGATGAGTGCAATGATGGCCAATTTGATTTGTCATATGCCACCGAAGGGAATGTCAAGCTGATAACATGCAGACTAGAGAGAAAAAGAGGAGTTGCCCATGGAGAGAGAAATAAGCCCTAATCCAATTGTGCTCATCAGTAACATCATCAGAGCTGAAGGCTTCCACATTGGAGCCTGAGCCCTCCTTGGTGGAGATGGAGGGGTGCAGTTTTCGATGCAAGTTCTGAGGTCAGGTGCCAAGTAGCATAAAGATGATTTTTTTTAAAAACATCCGAGTCAGGATTAGTAAAATGGGTGTGTCCAAAGACAGCTCTGTCCATTTACTCTGGGCTGCACTGTCTGAACTCAGTGGCCTGCTGACTCATAAGGGAACCAGAATGGCTTAGCAGGGTTGGATTTTACTTGTAACCTCTGAAAGAACTGGATCTGCAACCCACCCCCCACCCCCCAAATAATAAAAATAAAAGAGAGCGAGAAAGCTCCAGCAGAGACCTCCATAGAGAAGCTCATCTCCTCTTCCCATCTCTCCTTCAGGGAGGGTTTTCCCTATTCCTTGACTTGTTACCTTCATTTCAGTACCTGTCATCCATGCTCATGCACAGAGCATTTGGCTTGACGCAAAGATTTTAATCCAAATCTTAACATGAGGAAGAGTGGCACTCCTAAACATGATCATTTCAAAGGTATTCGTGAAGGATACAGAAAAATGGGAATATGGACGATTAACTGAGTTTTCTTTGCAGCGCAGACTCCCTTAACATTGCATGCGAGACCAGGGAGCCCCACCCTGTTTCTGAGCCTCTGCCTGAAGGCCAGGAAAGGAATTCGACAATTGCAGTGGTGCAGAGAGAGGCAGCTTCTAGGCTCGGGCATTACATTTATTTAAATGTTAACTAAAATTTTGGAGGGCAACCCTCATTCCATAGGTAGGTCTTGAAAAGCACAGCATTCTTCTGTTTCACTTGACAGCTTGTTAAATATCCATTTAACTTTCAGAGGTTGATTTTGATAGAAAAGGGATGTGAAGTGGGAGCTGCTTCCAAAGGTTAAGATCCTGGGGCTAAAAGACATGATTGGAAAGACGAATATCAAAGCATATAATGAAGCCAAAAAGAGTTATTTTGGCTCTGGTATTTTTCATGCAATTTATTTATAAAAGTAAGTTTTTTTTAGAAAGAGGGGGCTCATTTTCAGACAGTAAACCTGCTTGCAGAATAGACCACACCTGGCATCTATTCTGATGTGCGTAATTGGAGCAAGAAACAGGTGAATGAGCTTACCTTCCACTGCTTGGTCCTTCAATCAAAATCCAGTCATGTCGCCTCAGATCAGAGGGAGGCCATTTCTGCGACAAGGCGAGCAGATTTCAAATCTTATTTCAAATCTTTCAAATCTGTGGGAAAGAAAATGTTCTGAGCTGCTCTGAAGAAAGAGGCGATCTTTATAAATTCACAAATCATTATTATCATAGCCGGGCTTACCCGCATTGTCTACTGCAGACAGCGGATCTGACCATGACGAAGAGAGAGACCAAGACTTTTTTCTTTCCTTTTTTAAAAAACAGACTAACAATTCAGAAGGATGCCTACTTGATGTTACCATTAATTTTTTAAGACAAAATATACAAAGAAGGGAAAATGATACCCTTCCCCTGATGGCTAGAGTGAGTTAATGCACGACCAGGTCTGGAGGTGGCGACCAGTTAGCAGTATCTTAGCAGTTATTCTAGACTGAAGTGAGACTCTAGGTAAAAATTCTGTGCTTTGTTGAAAACCAATGTAGATTCAGAGCTGTGAAAATCACCTTCTGCTTTTTTCCTTCTTATACGATCTTTCCTCTCTTTAAAGCCCACAAACCACACCTACAAATCCTAGCACCTAGAAGGCTCTGAGATTCTACTAGGAACACACAATCAGATAAACTGCCTCTGATTGTGGGTCATTTTGAAATCCAAATAGATTTAAACTTCAGCCTCCAGACTCAAATTGGTAGGATGGCTCCAGAGCTCTGCTCAGACACCACTACCCTGGCAGCCTGGTTTCCCAGAGGATCATTTCCCAAGATTTGCAGTGATTATTTTGTGGAAGTTAGCTCTGCCCACTTGCGCAGTTAATTGCATTGTGAGAAGGTTCCAGAACAGTACTTCCTTGAGTTCTGACAGTAAATATGTACACAGCATTGTATGAGGAGCATTCCAGAACACCCACCTCCCGGTGAAGTGAATGTGCTGGCTGAATAAACACCTGGGCTGCTTTCGCCTGCCAACACATGTCAGTTTTTACCATAGGAGATGGTGTTTCATCTGAGCTTTTTCAGGACCCTAGAGAGCCTTGCAGAAGGGAGAGGAGCATGTGGTATCTGACTTATTTTAGACTTGGCCTCCAGGAATCTACCTTTTTCCATTTGAGGATGTCAGGTTATGTGTATTTTGCAAGGAAATGGAAGAAAACTCCCTTTGCTAATCTACTTATTATAATGAGCTGTAAGATTCATAGTATCAGTGAGTTTATGTATTTAAAAGTTAGTATCTTTATGTAGTTTGGGGTGTAGTTGGGTTAAGCATTAGTAGGAAGTTGCCTTTAAAAAAGCATTTGGAAATTGCTTCTTTAAAATCATGTGACATTACACACTTGTACATACATCTCCTCAAAACTAAAGAATACACTTTGGTGTGACATTTTGCCATATATGCATGCATCCTACACAGATTAGAATTGCCCTTTAGGATTATTCAGTTATTTATTTTGAGTAGACCTGGGGTAGTGGGGACAGTTTTTGTTTAATTTTCTGGTGGATGTTGGGTTCCAATTCTTCTCTGCTTGGGTATCTCTGTACGTTGGACCCTCAAGAAGAGACAGTGAACAAATACAGTAGTTCGTATTATAAGTAAAGTATATTTTTGACAATGTGCCTTCTTTTAGGGTACTTAGGTTCTAGGTCTTAGAACTAAAAATAGCACAAGAAATAGCTCAGGATGCATCTGCTTTGGTCAAATTCCTGTAAATCTTCTTTGCTACTTATGGAATTTGGAAACTATCCAGACTGCTATTGATCTAAATATTTTCGTCTTCCAGGTCTTCCTTTGATACAGTGAATGGTGACTCTGCCCTTCTGCCTGAGAGTGGTTCAAAATGTAAGTTCAACAAACCAAATAATGAACTATCGATAATTCTGGACCTCCATGCAGAACAATTTGTCTCTTCTTTCTTCCTTCTACCCAAGACTCCAGCCTCATAAGTAGGATATCGCCCCCTTGGGTTGGGGGAGGGATGCCTAACTTAGAACACTGTTCACCACGCAGCAAGGTAACATGCAACCCCTATCAGAGCCATGGAGTGGAATTCCTTTCTGCTCTCCTTACCTCATCATTTTTCTCGTAATAGAATATGAACCTTTGGTGTCTGGGTGATGACTGAATTGGCATTGCCCCAGCTACCACATCTTTCTGGATGCCCCTACCCATCTAATCTTCTCCCAGCTCCAGCAGACAGACTCCAACATGGACACACATCCAGCCCCAGGACCAGAGTTATTTTGTGCCAGATGAAATCCTGTGGCTGCTGTCAAACTCCCTTCCCTACCATATACATTAACCAAAATGCGTCTTTAGCTCGACCGGTAAGGTCATACTATAGTGGTATACTGGTATACTTCATTTATAAAGCAGGAAGTGTCAAAATCTGTAAGAAGCCATTGCTGTTTCACACAAAGACATTGGATTGTGCAGGATTTTGTAGATTTCCCCGGATCAGTCCATCTTCTCCACTCTGTGGATATCAGGTACTTCCAAGTACCTTCCAGCTCTTTCCAGAGTGAGCTGTATGTTCTTGGAAAGGGACTCCGTGCTGGTTTAGACACCCCTCCCTCCTTCTTTAGAGACCTCAACATGTAATTCAAGGTACTTTTTGAAAAATTCTTAGGCATCTGATGCATTTCATCAGTGGTCAGACTCTAGAAAACTGATGCTTATTAAGAGAAACGTCTGCCGTACCTTCTCTTCCCCTTGCGTCTTTGTCTTCCCATCTCTGCCCGCTTGCCCAAAACATGGATTTCCATGTAATTCAGTTCACTAAATATCTCTCTCCATTTTTGTTTCAATGCAGAATTTATTGCTAGAGCTGCTAATAGACTTTCAGCACAAATAGTATATTGATCACTTGAAATCTTGTTTGAGCTTGACTGAATATACATAATGGGGTGTCAATCGGGGAAAAAATCTCATAATAAATGGCAGGCGACTTATATTCATGAGAAAAAACGTCTTGGGCAGCGCACAAAATATCATGTTTACTGTAGCATGACAGACTGATTGCGCTGCTCTCTCTCACATTCATCGGATAGATATTTAATAGCAAAGGCAAGGTTAAAATACCAAGATCTTGAAACCTTTCTTTCTTTGTTGATACGGGGAAGCATTTTTGCACATTCTATAGAGTGTAAACATCTAGAACCACAGCCAGCGAGAAAGATCTTTTCTACCTGAGGAACTCAGAAATTGCAAACAAATCTGTTTAAGTTGATGTATATTTAAAATCAGCTGATTTATGCAGTCCATATTTTTTAAGTTTTTACCATGTGTGTATCAGTGCATACACTCACTGTATGCAAATACCGTGTTCAATGTGTATATGGGAGAGCACAGTATATTTAGAGAAAAGCCTGCTTTACATAAATTATTTTTAAGAACCACTGAGCAGAGAAGTACCCATGCGTTATGAAAGCTAAATCTTTTCTTTTTCTTTTAAAATTTCTCAGTAAACGATAAGTAAAGGAATCTCAATTTTGTTAAATTTTATGTGCAAGTCATTAAAATCTGTTTTCCTGATTGAGCAGCGGTTATGATGGTGGGTATTTCTGGGGAAGTGATATTTTTGGTTACCTTCCGTAGTTGACACAGAGCTGATGCCCTCACTGCTGGTTGTGTAGAATCTGGCCACAGAGAGGCACGGAGGATAACAACAGATGGAATCCTGCTTTGTCCGACAGGTTGGATACGTTAGACTCTCCCAGCCCACTGGGTAGGGTGCAACCCAGCTTCGGTCAGGAGTTCTTTGTCTCCTGTAAGGGAATGAAATCCACGGGCTCTTTTGCTAATCAGGTTTTAATTGGCTTTTTTATGGCAAAAATCAAATCACACTCTAGACGAATGTCCCTTCCCCTTCCTGGGCAGTATTCAAGAATTTTGAAAGGGTATTGTGGCAGAATTTTCATTTTTGAAATCTCAGGTCATATCTGATAACCAGAAAAACCGACTTATCACAAAGAGTGGGTGGAATATGATAAGTAAGGCTATCAAGGTATAAAGGACGTGACATCAGGCCCTGATCATGTCTACTCTTCTTCCATAGGGTTTCAAGAACTTTTGCCTATTCTCCTCTGCTTCATTAAATTGCTTCTGATTTATTGTTTAAGATTTCTGATTTGCAGTAAGAGAGCATGCAGATTTTGCTGAGAAAATGGGATTATCTGAGACCTAGCAAGTTGCAGAGGCTTAACAGTATATGATTACATGAGAGCTACGTATTTTAGTAATATCTTTTATAAATCAAATCCTTTATCTATATATTCTCTTATCGATGTATATAGCTTTGTAACAGAAACTATTTGTCATGTGTGGTTTTTCGCACAAAGAGAGGCAATCAAATTTGATAGCGTAAGCTTGAGGAATTAGGCTGTTGAGATTTTAGCAAAAGCGAGGTTATATGAGAACTTTAAACTCGGGAATTAGCTATTTGCATAAACTTCATTACTTTTAACCTACAGAGAAATGTATGTCTGCAAATGTCAAAACTGGGACTTATTGGATGTCGCCAAATTACATCCTGGGGAAAAGAAAATTGGAAAGAAAGCATTTCCCGGAGAAATTTGAGTTGTTAACAACCTAAGTTGTTAAGTTTTGGATAGTTTTGCTAATTTATTTTAATTAAATGGAGAAAAATTAATAGGAACTACGTAGAAGTTATATGAACTATTTTCTGATTAAAAGCTATGAAAGATTATGCGTTGGTAACAACACCCAGCTTGGTAATATAAATACTCAGTTTTAATAGATTGCTTTCTCACCAGTCCTTACCACCCTACCGTCAGAATATTTAAGGACAGAACAAATTTAAGCTCATATAGATCTCTTCAGTGGAACTAAAAATAACTTCAGTATACTCACCTGGTTCTTTGCTAAAGCTTTTGACTTGTTTTAAGAGAACCTTTATTCACTATACATTTGAAAGAGTTGCGTTGCAGTTGGTTCGCAGAAATGGACATTATGATTTCGGAGGTTTGATTTTCATATATGCCAAATGGAGATGTGAAAGTAACTCCAACTCCTGTATTTTTTTTCTTGTAACTGCTACAATTTCAGAGACCAGAGTGCAAACTCTTTTCTGTTAGATGCAGCATAATGTTACATTCGTTTACTAGAAGAATAGTGGTGGGACTCCTTTTTCTCCCAATGATGGTTTAAATAATAACGAGGTTGATGTAATAGATTAAGGGTAATATGCTTTTTAAAAATTAGTGGGGGTTTTCACTTTAATAAAAAAACACATTCAGGTGAAATAAAGAAAAATTATAGTGTACTAACTCAATTATCAGTGAAGTCATTTGATGTAAACCTGGATCTATTAAAAGTAGTATATGTTTAATAAAAAGTTTATTTGCTCAGGCTAATGGAAAATCTATAGGCAATTTGCTTAGGGTATGTGACTTCCAAGCTTTATGTAAGTTACTTTCACTAAGAAACACTGTGACACGGAGGAAACCTTTATTAAGAATCCATATTCTCCATGTAAGAGGAGATTGGCTTCGGGTCACAGTCAGCCAATGACTTCTTACACTTTCTGATATATTAATAATATATGTACACTGTATGAGTATCTAATATACTTATTAGAAACATATTGTTATATTTATTTACAGTTAAATGCACATGCCAGTTCAAGGGAGCCTAAACCATTCCAGTTTAATTCAAAACCTAATACTGAGAAACAGACATAACCAAATGTCCTGTAATATTAAATAGGCTTTACTGTTTCCTCAGCATAGTTTTTGTTTGAGGTACATGCTGTGTAAAAATTTATTTTCTTATTGATAGCCAGACGCACCATGGTTATATAGGAATTTGGTGAAAAAGTAAAGCGTGGTAGAATTTTTGGTTTGGTGTGTGTGTGTGTGTGTGTGTGTGTGTGTGTGTGTGTCGGGGATGGTAGCTTGAAGTCTCATTTTAAAAAATAAATCAAGGGGCACCTGGGTGGCTTAGTCGGTTAAGCGTCCGACTTTCGCTTAGGTCATGATCTCATGGTTTGTGGGTTCGAGCCCCGCGTCGGGCTCTGTGCTGACAGCCAGTTCAGATCCTGGAGCCTGTTTCAGAGGCTGTGACTCCCTCTCTCTGGCCCTCCCCTGCTCACGCTGTCTCTCTCCTAGAAATAAATAAGAACAATAAAAAATAAATCAAGTGAAACAAGTTAGCCCTACGTTCAGGTTCAATCTCTTCATCTTGCTGTGGCCCTGACCCCCTTATGACTGTGCCTTGGTCACATTGTCTAATGGACTTGATTTTGTCTCAGCCATGCAGAGGAAGGACCCAGCCTATGAATTCTGTCCCTCAGTCAAGAATTTGAAAACGCAGTGTCCTGACCAATGTTCCTCTCCTGTGGGGTAGCCAGACCCTCAGAGCCCTTGTCATGTTGCTGTAGACCCCTGCAAACATGTCTGTTTTCTCGGGAGTTCTTCAAAATCATTTTTCTCCCTTCTTCTTAAAACACAAGAGAAGCATTCAAGACAAGACTTTAAAACTTGAAATCTACAGACCCACGTTGTTAGGTTCTTCTACTCTCCTTTAATCTCTGGAAATAATTTGGGGGAGCATGAATTTTCTTTTTTTTTTTTAATATTTTATTTATTTTTGAGAGAGAGATAGAGACAGCATGAGCAGGGGAGGATCAGAGAGAGAGGGAGGCACAGAATCTGAAACAGGCTCCAGGCTCTGAGCTGTCAGCACAGAGCCCGATGCAGGGCTCGAACCCACAAACCATGAGACCATGACCTGAGCCAAAGTCGGACACTCAACCGACTAAGCCACCCAGGCGCCCCTAGGGGGAAGCATGAACTTTCTAAGCCAGGCCTCCCGGGCATACTTTAGGAGATGTGGCTTAGCCAGGCATTTGTGGAGCTGGGATTCTGGTGAGAAGCAGGCAGAGACACGCACTCTCTAGGCGAGGATTTAAATTGACAGCAAAATAAAAAGCAAACCCGCACAAGGTGAACATTTATAGCGAAGACAACTTCTGTTTCTTTGGAGATGTTAGTAAATGCAGGAAAACTGGCCAAATTCCAGGTTTTCTTCTTTTTGTTGTTTCCCCTTGTGTGATAGTGCAGGGTGCTGCTGGCGGTGGCCATGATGACTAAACATTCTTCGTTTTTCTAGATCTAAACATGAGGCTGGCTGGGCTCCTTACAGAGCCCTTTTCTTGAGCAGCATTGTCCAATGGAACTCTGTGATGACGGGAATGCTCCATCTCTGCACCGTCCAATATAGAGCCACGAGCCACATGCAGCAACAGCCCTCGGAAGGTGGCTAGTGTGACTGAAGAACTGAATTCCTGAGATTGTCCCTAATTTTAATTGCAATTAAGGTTTTTAAAAGCCACACAGAGCCCGTGACTCCATGGTGGATGGCATTGCTTCGAAGAATCGGGGAAATGAATCCTGTTTGCCACGAAGTCTCCTTTGTGGCCGACAGGAGCTGAGGGCAGCACATGGGGCAGAAACTGGAGAGACGGGTCAGCACCACGGTGTTCTCTTGACACGTGAGCCCCGCACAGCTACCTACCTTGCAGGTCCTGGTGGCTCCTGTTGCATTCTCGTTTTTACATTTTTTTTTTAAATGTTTTATTTATTTCTAGGAGAGAGAGAGAAAGCGTGAGCAGGGGAGGGTCAGAGAGAGAGGGAGTCACAGACTGAAACAGGCTCCAGGCTCTGAGCTGGCAGTCAGCACAGAGCCCGACGCGGGGCTCGAACCCACGAACCGCGAGATCATGACCTAAGCGAAAGTCGGACGCTTAACCGACTAAGCCACCCAGGCGCCCCTCGTTTTTATGTTTTTTAAATAGAACTGAATGCGTTCCATCAGGACACCATGGATGGTGTTGTCACTACTCTTTTCTTTTTTTTTTTTTTAATTTTACCAGGGTAGGAACACTGAGAATGAGGTCTACCCTCCTAACAGATTTGTAAGTGGACAATACAGTATTGTTATCTATAGGCGCAATGTTGTCCACATCTCTAGAATGTATTCATCTTGCATAACTGAAATTTCATACCCGTTGATTAGCAACCCTCCGTTCCCCCTCCCCCAGCCCCTGGCAACCACCATTCTATTCTTTGCTTCTGTGAGTTGGACTATTGTTGCTGCTCTGAGACCCAATCCCCAGCTGGGGGGTCTCGGTTACCCCAGAACCTCTCGGGGTCCTGGCTCATTTTCTTGGGCTCTGAATGTCCATCAGAGGTGTTCTCAGAGAATTCTGGCTCTGGAAGAAGGGGGTTAGGGACAAAGGTCTGGATTTGCCCTTCCAGAAGGTCCTTCTACCACTTCTTCTTTGTGGTCACCACACCCTGTTGCACGTGGTTAGGGCTTCACCATCTGATTTCCACGTGGACCGTTGTGTCTGAAAGAATTTACCTCAAATGTGCTTAACAGGGAAGCACCGACCCTTCAGACAAGGCAAGACCGATTGAGAGGTTGTGACAACTCATTCATCCCACAGACACAGGCCTCTCCCTTAAAGCAGCTAAGGCCTCCTCCGTAAATGTAGAGGGTCTTCAGCCTGACTTGACTGTGACATTCACAGAGCCGATCCCAGGACATAAGAGTCATTGGGCCAATGGGCCTCTTCCTGCTGGAGGTTGGGGCCTTTGGCTCCCCCCATCCTAAAACTTTGCAGATAGACTTGTGGGCAAGAAAGGGGGTGAAGGATGCTTTGCAGCTGTGACCATCCCCTCTGTGCCTGCCCAGGGTGACCCCATGGAGCCCAGTACCATAGGAGGCTTTGGTCTGTGTGGGGAGGGACCCACAGCGTGCCGGACACGGGTGGGTAAGGCCCCACTGTCCCCAGGAAGCCCACAGCCTATACCTCACCATCTCCCCCCTTGACCCAAGATCCCCAAAACTGGCCCCACTTCCCTCCAGTCACCTAGGAGATTCTTTACAAAAACAGAATTAGCACATTTCTTTCAATTCTCTCAACTCTGTCTTCATGCTTAGCGGGTTTTCAGAAACCTGCTGATGCCAGGTACTGCCCCAGACTGAACTGGAGTCCCTGGGGGGTGGGGCCTGGACCCCATCAAGCCTTTAGGTCCCCTAGGGGCATCTGCCATGACCTGCATCCGGCTCTGTGAGGAAGGGTTTTGTCTGGGAGGCCCATCCCCCACCTCAGCGTGTGTTCACTGGTCTAGCCCTGCTGGGAGTCAGGCCCTCCCCGGCCAGGATCCTGCCTCCACGGCAGTGTCCTTCCTTCTGGTGTGGCCCACTGAGCCGATGAGCCGTAGGTCTGTGTCTCAGCAGTGACCACCGCAGATGGAATTTTCCAGCTCCTACTGGGCATGTCCTTGGGTGCAGGTAACAGGTGAGCCTGTGCCCTTCTCGCCTGCTCCCCAGGAATTTGAAGGGGCTCCCCAGGAACCTCCGCAGCTCCTCCTCCCACAGTGCAGTGTGGTTCCAAAGCCCTGGCACCCCCACTGCCGCCATGATCCCACGATCCCCTGCGGTGCCCTGTGTCCCCCTGCTCTGAGGCTGACCTCATTCAGGCCCGCACCGTCTCGGCTGACTGGACATGCTCTGTTCGTCTCTGGCTCCTTGAATTGCTCTTCTCTCCAGTTATCCTTTTAGGCTTGCGGAGGGGCTTCCTGAGAGGACAGGATGATTGCACCTGNCCCCTCTGTCTGTCTTTCTAACCTCCCTCCAGGCCTGCTTCACGGAGTGCCCCCGCAAGCTTCCCTCGATGCCTCTGGCCACACCCCTCATTCCCGAGGCCCCCCATTTTCTCCCTGGCCTCTAGTCCTCAGCTCTCTTTCCTCATCTGCTCCGGCTCCTATCCGAGTGCACCCAGGGCCCCACTTCCACCCCCCAGCTCCGTCCTGGGGTCCTGGCCCACCCTCAGCTCTCAGGACAGGGCCTTTGCGAAGGCTCTGTCTGCATCACAGGCCCCGACTGAGGTGCCTGTGGCATCATTTTTTTAGTGCCCTTGACTGGATGCTCTTGGCAGTGACCCAGGCGTTTGCTTTTTCCCCTGAGTGTGGATGTGCTGGGCCTGCCAGCCTGCAGCCTCTGCGCGTCTCACCGCTTCTGCTCAACACGCGCGCACACACGTACATGCATGCACACACACACGTTCACACACGTGCGTGTGTGCACCGTTTTCCCCCTGATGAACTCTGTTACTTCCTGCTGTTCCCTCATCCCTCCCTCCCTCCCGTCAAGCTGCTCGCCCATCCCTGCCTTCTCAGGGCAGCTTCCCGGCACCTTGGTGGTACTTTTGGAAATTCCTCCACCCCTTTCTTTGAAGGAACAGGAATGTTGAGACTTGGCTGGCAAGCGTTTGTGCTGGGGTGAGTGCCAGGAGCCCTCCTGCTGGTGCCCTTTGCCCGCATCCCGGTCCCCCAATCTGCAGCTTAGCTGACCTGCGGGGACGGGTCGTGATGTGAAGTGTGGTCCAGTGGGCACGGCGTCTCTGTTTTGTGCAACTCCTGGCCGTACCCAGGAAGGCCCCTTCTGGGGCTCCCCGTTAGGGTGTCCTCAGAGGGCTGAGCCCTCCTTTCCTGGAGCTCCCTCAGAGGATGTGGGGGCAGCCAGGCCCGTCCCCTGGACAAGTGTGTGGTGATGGAGTGCGCTTTGTCCCCCCTTCCCCCAGGAAGTAGGGCCTGGGGCACCTCAGGGGAGGGGAAGCCGTGCGAGGGAGCTGATATCGGGTACAGAGAGGCCTCCCCCACCCAGGGAAGTTGGAGAAGCTTCCGGAGCTCAGTCTTAGTGGAGGGGGAGGAGGGAGAAGATGTGAGTCGGCTGAGGGGGCAGGGCCTCCTGGGGGAAGTGCAGGGGTGTGGAAGGTGCTGGTGTGGGGGAGGGGAGCACCAGTCTTGCCCACAGATTCTGGGCTCACGGGGCGGCAGGAAGGGTGACCGGTGAAGCGCTGCAGATCCCCAAGAGGGCCTGTCGCCGTCAGTCCATCTGCTTTCCTCCTTCCGTCCCTGTCTTTGAATTTTCATGTCTCAAGGATGCTGCGCGGGTTGGGATGGGACACGGGCGCCCTCGGCTGTGTCACTGTCTCATGACCGGGCCATGCTGCCTGGTGCAGGTGAGCCTTTGCCGAGGCTCCACGGCAGCCTCGTGTGGGCAAGGAGAACTAGTCCCAGAGTGAAAGGGCCGCGGAGCCCCCGCGGGTCGTGCCCCTGAAGATGGCTGTAACACTCCAAACTTGAATCTCAGCCAAGAGGCCCTTTGGCGACCTCAGGAAAAAGCATGGTCAGTCTCCCTGGCCCCGTGCCCTGCTCGGGTCTCCTCCCTGCACAGCCCCCCCAGCACCGGGAGCTCGTCAGGCTCTGGACTGTGGCGTGCCACCTTCCCAGGCCCCATCCCTCGGTCACCCCGTGGGCTCTGCAGCCTGAGACGTGTGGCCGGCTCTGGGAGGCCCCCCTGTGAGCGCCTCCCACCAGCATGGCCTGCACCTTCACCACTATGCTGCCCGTCTCTGGCTGACAATTAGGCCACTGATAAAGGACAATCCACACAAGCCTCCACAGAGAAGTCCTTCTGTGTGCAAGAATGGCCCAACCCTCCAGATTGGCACCACTTGTATCTTTATAGGAGTTACTGTACTTGAGGATGGTCAAACGGGCGTTGCTTTAAGAAAGCTGTTTGGTCATTGGATTTAAAGCACACTGAGAGGGTTCATTGTCCCCAGGCAGAGCCGTGGCCAACAGCTGAGATTTAATCAGAGTTTGCGAGTGGGTGGCGGACCACACGCCGACACAGAGGCAGGGTCTCGCTGGCAGGAGTCTTGGTCATGGGGCCTGTGGGCTGGGGCGGAGCGGCCTCACGGATGCGGGCCTGGCCGGCCGAGGGCCCTCTGCAGAATGACACAGCAGCTCATGTGCGCGGCGGGGAGCTCTGCGCTCCCAGAGGCTCCGGCTCGCCTCTGATTTAAGGTTACTGTGTTGGCAACTAACCTCGTGTGTGAAGGACACAGTGTGTCCAGCCCTGCTTGGTGGCCTGAGCTCTCCCATAGCCAGTGAGGACATCCCCCAGACACCTTCCAACCTCCTTGCACAGATAGGGTGGCCTGAAGGAGTGTCCTGATGGAGACGGAGCACAGGTTTGGAGATACTCCAGTGTGCAGGATCCGCGGTGCTTGGTGCCATCACCGCCACCCCGGCCGCAGTCAGGCTACCTTCCGGCAGGTCCTCTGCCCTGAGGGGCCGGGACTGGTCAGGATCCTCCACTGCAGGGCTCAAGCTCTGAGGGCCTCATCCAAATTGGAAATATCCAGGTATGTGCTCTCCATCCCTCAGGGCTGGACCTGAATTGGCCCTCTGGGCCCTGAGCAATATCCCCTAGGGCCCAAAGAAAGTCATTTGCCGCCCCCCCACCCCCATGATTTATTATTACTGCCATCGAGTTTCCTCAGCCCTCCATGTGGATATTTTTATTTCATTTTCACAACCACCTGTGCAGTAGGTTCTATCATCACCATTTTGCAAATGGAGAACTTGGCTCAGAGAGGGCAGGCCAGTGGCTCAAGGTCACACAGCTAAGGAAAGGTGGAGGCCCACCATGTTGTTCTTCCTTTCTGAGGCCTACACACTGGGCTTCCTCAGGCCAGGCTCCTAGAGCACTTCACCACCTACCCCAGGTGTTTGAGTCATGAGCTCTGCGAGACGAAAAGGAAGGAACGAATCAGAAGCTCTGATGTGCTCCAGGGACCTAATTTCCAGGCCTCCTCTTCGCAGCTGAGCCTCCAGGCCTTTGTAATGTGTCCATGTGGCTCCCCAGGGCCCACTTTCCCTCGCCTCCACGCATATCAGTGAGTCATTCCTTCAACTTTCTTTTTCTTACATTTTTATTCTGTTAGAAGAAAAAGTTTTCTTCACGGGACTTCATGTCTGCCTCTGTGGATCATTTGCCGAAGCGTCCCAAAGACCTTCAGAACTCTCTTTTTGTTCGAGTGTTAGATTTCTGTGTCTGCAAAGTGTATAGCCATATGCTATCAATTCTGGATATTGGCCAGATGAAAGCCCTCGACACAGGGCTGGGCACCTGAGCCTGTTCATAAAAGTGACAGTACAGGCTTGGATTCAGATGGCCTGGGTTCACATCCTGGCTCTTCGACTTGCTTGCTGCTCTGTGTCTCTGAGCAAGTTACTTACCCTCCCTGTGCATCAGTTTCCAAATATCTAAACTAATGGTACTACCTCAAAGAGTGATTGTTAGGACCAATGAGTATGTGTGTGTGGAGCACCTGAAGAAAGTGCCTTGCACATAGTCGGTGCTTAGTATCAGTAACAGAAAGACTCATTCTTACAAAGGACTATGCAGAATGATAGCAAATGGTTGACTGCTCCAGTGAGGCACCTGCCTAAAATCAGAAGAGGCCTTGCTAGCCACATTCCAGGATTCAGGGAGGTAATGTGATTTATTGTTTATTTAATTTATTTAGGCTGTGCCGAGTTCCAGGCAGGATCTCCACGGTCTTCCGTCTGCTTTCTCTCTATGTGCTGTTGCTTCTTGGTGATGGGGGTCAGGCCAACGACTGGCCCCAGTCCTGCTCAGGCCCCAACCGCGTTGCATTCCATGGTACCTTCATTTCCCTCGTGCCCACATCTACCCCATCTCCAGAGTCACCGCCCAAGCAAAGGCCACTGCCTACCTCTTCAGGCCTCCACCCTGGCCTCCATTTGACCCACCTGCATCTGGTCTACCAGCCTCTGCTCCCTGTCCCTGGCCACACAGCATCCAGATTGGTCCTTAGAAACACAGACTTGATCCCGTTATGCTTCCCACTCCCCTCCCCCTCCCAGAGACTGTAGCTTCCTCTGTATTTCTTCTTCACACTCTGCACTTTTCACTTTTTACTTGGGGCGGCCTGCTTTTTTCCTTTGGCCCCCATTAGCTGGCACGGGCTGTGGAGGCGGGGCTGTGTCTGGATTGCTCATCTCTGCACGCCAGCGTGGCCTCACACTCATTGCTCAGGGGCAGGCAAAGAGAGAAGTCTGAGAACATCTACAGACAGAAATGTCTGGGACCCACCTGCTAAGAAGCTGGGAGGACCTTTTAGAGGCCACTGGGCTCGTGCAGGCAGGTGGAGAAGGCAGTGCCTGCACCCCACCCACCGGCCTTTTCTGCCTCTGAGTGCTAGGCAGGGATCCCCAAGGTGGTGCATGTGCTCACTGCGGGTAGGGGAATGGGCTCTCCTCTCACCAGGAAAGAGGTGGCGACCATGAACTAGCTCCAGGGGAATGAAATCCTGGTGAGTTAGATTAGTGGAGATTTGTTGAGTATCTTTGGTGCCATCTTTCTCACACATCAACTCAGTTCATCTCTACCAAAACTTTGGGCGGGGGGGAGTTAATCGTGTGCTTCCCAGGTAACTGACCAGGAAATTGAGGCTCAGAGTAGCTACATGCCTTCCCTCTTCACTCCTGGTCTGTCAGGAAACCTGAGCTAAAGGAAGCCACTGGAAAGAAGCAAGGGCTCGAACCCCATCTGCCTTAGTATGTAATCAAAGCACTTTATCCCAGGTCAGAGCCAGCATGAGATCTCACAGTGAGGAGCATTCAGATATGATGACGGTCTGTTAAGTGACGAGGACAGTTTTTGCCTGAAGAATCTGGGAACTGTCTGGACCTGTCTAAGAAAGGGTTGCTTAGCTTCGGCAGTGTGTAACTGGCATCAGGACTCACCTTGTCTTGAGGCCTGACAATAAGGTCAGGTGTTGTCAGTCTCCAGATGGAGCACTGACCGCGTCAGGAAAACAAATAGCAGTGGAGGTGGGTGGAAAAGCAGGATCGAATCTCCCCCTACGGGCATGGCTCTGCCTGTGTCTACATCAGCAGCCAAGGGTTTTGAGATGAGTGTTTAGCAGAGGACAACAAATGGCTAAAATAGAGTTTGGTAACCAGGCCACGATGGAAAGATTGTGTGATCACAGTAGGGTCAAAGGCCAAGGAGAAAGACTCAAGAACTCCGAGAATAACAATTAGTTATTAGCAATTAGCTCCTGACCTTCTTGGCGGAGGACGCCAGGCACACCTTTACGTCTCAGCGCAGCACCCACTTCTAGGGCTGGTGTTGGTCAGACAAACTTGGGCTCCATGCTCTCCACACTGATGGAATCCCGAGAGGTAGAGGGCATCACGCAGAGTCCCCTTCTCCTGCTCTCATGTAAACGAGTCTCAGATTCGGTCTCAAATTGCAGCACCCTCATGCAGGCAGTGCCAGCCAGATCAGGGGGTAGTAGCAGCCTTTAGGGTGAGGGCTCTTTAGGGTGAGGGCGGTGGGGATGAGGTTTGAAAGACGCTAGGGAGTAACGAGAGGCCCTACAAAGGATCCGGCCGTGCTTTCCGGAAGGAACCACAGGACAGTCCCATTCCCGTATTAGCTAAACATCCAGAGACCCAGATTCCTGCAGGAGAGCACCCTGAAGTCAGTAGACAGCATCCTGGACTGGGGTTCAGCTTGCCATGTCACCTCCTTCCTGTCACTTTGCTTCTTCTGCAAAACAGAGGTGTCATTGCATGTTGTAGTGCTGCAAATGTCGGGTTTATATAAATGCAAACCACATTCGGTCTACCGTATTTTCCTTTCAAACTTGGATACTTTAATGGCTTAAGCTACGCTGACCCTGTAACAGTGTAGGGTAGTGTTGGTTTTTAATCTCCCTATCTTGTGATTCCTCATGAGTAATTCACAAAGCACTTGTGGTCGAGCTGGACCACCTCCATGAAAACAGGAGGCGTGCACACAGCCAATAACGCTCAGTGCCAAGGCCAGGAAAAGACCCCCGAGGGATCCTAGACAGGAGGAAAGCACAGGGCATTGGTGGGAAGAGGAGGTGTCCTAAGTGGTCCACACTCCTCTCGGGATGCCCCTGGTGACATGGCAGTCAGCTGCCCTGGCTCTCAATCCTGACATAACTTGGTCATAAGGCAAGTCCACTGGGTCTTCTCCGGGCTGGGGTGGTCCTGCCTCCGTCCGTTTGACTTAGGATTATGGACCAGTGCTCCAGCAGCTTCATATCTGGCACAGTTGAGTAAAAAGTAAAGATGGGAACTCAGGCTCAGGGACCATTAACAAGCACCAGGAAGGAGACTGGAGCCTGTCCTGTAATCAGGTGAACAAAGCAGTGATTTGGTCTGAGTAGAGCCCAGCGCCGCTGGGACAACGGCATATCCTCTGAGTGGTAGAAATGTCCTCCACGTCCCAAGAGACTGTTTTAAACAAACAGACAAAACCCAAAAAACTCTAATCACTGCAATAAGCATTTTATTTAGAAGATAAAAAATTCGAAATTGAACACTGTAGTCTGTGGTCTGTGTGACATCTCGGAGAATAGGGAGGTTGTTTCTCCTTAGAATTGGGAGGACATTGCTTGACATTCCAGTTAAAAAATATTTTTTTCAATACCAAAGAGAAAATTGCTCATAATCAATATGTGTTCTCTAAATAAAAAATAACTTAATGTAAATTACCCTTTTTTTTTCTTATAAAACAGTTCACATGAGGTGTGATCAGGCTTCCTTCTTTTCCTCCTATTTTAAATGGCATCATAAGACATTTGGGCAGTGGTGTGTTATACTGGACGACCCCATGTCTCCCCTATATATTAATTTATACCCTCCTCAAAATTCTATTAATTCTTCTATTAATGCTTCGTTCTGTGGAATACTTCAGGTACTTCCGTGATGTCTAAGAAGCTTGACATAGGCTTTTCATATACCCAAGCTAGTTCCTTCCTAAATGATGAATTTATTGGGTCTCTTCTCTTAAACATAGATACCGCAGTATGGATGCAAATGTTTCATTACAGAAATTTGATGACTGTGTTACAGATCCTAACTGAAAGGAAGTATGATCGACCCTTGAGCAGCACGGGCTTGCACTGTGTGGGTCGGCTTAGACACAGATTTTTTTTTCAATAAGTACGTGGGAACATTTTTTGGAGATTTACAGTTTGAAAAAAAATTCACAGAACTGCCTAGTTTAGAAATACTGGAAAAATTAGAAAAGGTATTATTGTAGGAAAACAGTATATGGCACGTATAAAATACAAAATAATATGTTAATTGACCGTTTATGTTATTGGTAAGACTTCCAGTCAGTAGTGGGCTGTTAGTAGTTAATTTTCAGGTGAGTAAAGAGTTATATTTTGGACGACGCGGGGGTCGGTGCCCCTAACTCCCACGTTGTTGAAGGATCAGCTGTAGTTTGGTTAGGTGTTCGATGCAGGAATAAATTTCCACTGCTTCTCCAGCTCAAATTGGAATGTCAGTTGCCCCCCCAAAGAAAGAGTGATTTTTGAAAAGACAAATTAGTTTTTGAAAATCAGCAAGCTAATCAACCACAGCAGATTTTGAATTCCAGTCCTGACCAGGAAGCAGGAAAAAGAATCCTCAAATGTACTATTAAGAAATGGCTGTATATGTGGAGAATGCAAATGGATTTTAATGTTAGAATAAACAGTATATATTTGAAATGCCAATCAAAACCCATATACTGTCTCCACAAAGCTATGATATGTTTGTTGGATGAGCCCTGTCATTGCGCCTTCGGAAGGGTGTAGGTAAGTGAGCAGTGGTGATGTGCTTGCCAGACCCACACATTCATGTTCACAACAGATCCTTGCTGGCAGCCATGTTCGTCTGTGAGTGGTGAAACATAAAGGAATCTGAAGGTGATGCGTCCCATCATGCGCTTGATACATTAAAAATTTGTGTGTCTGTAACAATAGTTTTGTGGTCCTAGGAAAGCAAGTAAGAAAGTGGAAAGCATTAAAATTAAGTGTTGCTTCTAACAAAGCTTTGGAAATAGACAAATATAAATGATATTGATTGATTTACATTGACTTTTTTTTTTTTTTTTACCTTTCTTTCTGGGGAGTCAAGAGAGTGACCCAAAGCTTTGGAGCAGCTCCTGAGCTGACAGAGGGCTAGGTGGCTTTCTGTTTTTATAAGAGCCCGAGCAAATTAGAGCATAAATATTGCCTGAACATTTTCTGTTTTCAGACCTGCAGGAGAAAACAGCACCCGTAAGTGGGAACAATGCAGCAATCTGCTTTGTCTGCATACAGGGACTTTGAATGGACGCTCCAGCTATAAAATACCAAACAGTCTCAGCATGCACCCTTTCCTCATTTCACAAAATTCATTTTAAGAGCAGTGTCTTCTAGGGGCCCAATCTTTGTGCGTTTTCGGCACCACAAATATACTCTCCTTACCTAATTTCCTTAAACTGACCAGTACTTTCCCGGGAATGAATGGGGAAAATGGTGTGGTGCTGGGTATTTATTTTGTGACACTGCCCACAAGGGCACACTGGCCTGTAGGCTGGATGCCAGCCACCAGCCCATCATTTCTCAGTGAAAAGAACCTTTCAGCTCGGTTACCTCCTGGAGAGAGCTGATTTTCCAGCAGTCAGGCTTGATCTGGGTAAATAATTAGAGAGCTAGAGAGCGAAGACATCACCCTAGTGCTGTCTGCGATTCTGCTAATATAGGCAGACCCTGTGATTCCATCAGTGCTACAATCTTACGGCTGCCTTTCTCTAAAGCTGTACAGAGAGAGGAGGGGGGAGGGAGGGAGAGAGAGAGGCAACAAAGCCAGTTGCTTGCATTTGTCTTGAAAGAATTAATGACATTTTTCATTCTTTTGGTGAAACCTAGAAAACAGCTGCAGCTCTTTAATTGCATATGAGAAGGTAACTCTCAGTGTACCTTCCTCTCCCCGACACCCTTACCTACCAGGACATGCATGCCCTGTGCAATCACTTCGGCATATTGATTTATTTTTAAAACCGTATTGCCCCTAGTTTACTGGAATTTGCAGGGCTCTGGGTGGTGCATGGTGCAGGCAGATCACATTTCTCATCAAGCAGCCCCTGAAGTGGTTAATAGCTTGTGGTTGAACTTTTGCAGCTGCTCATTAAAGGCCAACTTAACAAAAGAAACATGGACTGTGGTAAAGCATGTATGTCTCTCAACAAATAATCCAGTATTCGGAAACTTTGTCACATTTTGCCCTGTCTTTCTGTGTGGTGCCCATGGATGAGAAGAGCAAGAGTCAGGAACTAGAAGAGTGAGTGAGTCTAAGGTTCTAGTGAAATTCCCCTCCCCCCTACTTGTGACTTCAGTTGCAACCTCTGTAATTATTATACTGTTAAGTCTTATTCATTGAGAATCATGGTAAGAAGGCCAATCTGACTTATTGAAAAATAGTCATTGTACTAATGGGGTTTTATTATTTTTATGAATACTAAGAAATAGAAAAAAAAAGGTAGCTTAATTAAAATAGTTAAAATTCACAACAGGCATGTATGTAACATGCTATGTTAACTGCAGAGTTCCCATAAACAATTTCCGGTCCCAAAACTGGAAGGTACATTGAGGAAATAAAGGCTGTTAGTTGAGGTGCGCTGGACTTCCCCCAGTAAGGAAGACCCTGAATATCAAGAGAGTTGGTGGTCAACTGCCCCTCCACTCAGGGTCCACCTCTACAGGTCTATTTACTGCAATTTCAAAATTAGTGCGTCCTTAATAGAGTTGAACTACATACTTTTCCAGCAAAAACTAGCTGAGTCTGTAATCTGGGTGGCTTCAGTCACCAGCGTGGCCGGCCTTGCTGGGTATTTGTGACAAACCAAGATGGCCTGGCCCACCCATCTAAGGAATTAAGGGAGCCAGCCAAAGGGCAGTGCACTTTGTTTTTCTTCTGCTAAAGTGCATTCCGACCAAATCTCCAGACCCGGGACTTAAGAAAAAAAAAAATTTTTTTTTTTAAATTTTCCACCCATTTAGTAAAAACAGTTTGTCTTGCAATTCAGGACATCAAGAGTTGATTGATATTAACCGTGGCATCTCTGAATGGATGAAATGTAATCCGTCCTTTCCTTCCTTCCCACCCCCAAATGCAAGGGGCTTTCGAGGGCTTGTTCTGTGGCAAGACCGAGGACGGTCTTTGGGACTGGACCCCAGTAGGGTGGGCGTGTCGGGTGTTTGCTGGTCTTGCACGCAGGGGATTGGGGACCATGGGACGGTGTCAGGACTTCAGTACTGTAAGGTGTCAGAAAGGAATCCCCTGGAGAAACCAACGTGCAGGACCCCCCTCCGTAATGCCATCGCAGGGTGCCGCTTTCATAGCAGAGCCAGACTCTGGCCCTGCCCCGGGTGCAGCCTTTGTCTGCCTGCGCGCCGGATCACTCCCGGCTTCGGATTGATTTTTGGCCCCCGCTGCAGCAAGTTGGGGGCTGGCGCGGAGTGTGGAGGCGGCTGGGGGCGGAGTGTGAACTCGCATCCACTGCACCAGGGAGCCCACTGCTGCTTCGGGATTTTTTTTTAACTTGGAATTTCCATAGGACAAAAGGGAAAAAAAGGCTTCTCCTCGATCTAGCGGAGCCATTAGCGTCTATTAGT
>NW_027528417.1:5195110-5199842 GCF_008692635.1 Crocuta crocuta
GGTCGTCCTCGCTCTCGCCAGGGCTCCCGCGGGCCGAGCGCCCCCTCCCCGACTTCCCGTCCCGAAAATTGCGCGTCGTTTCTCACGGGGCACCGCCGGCCGCGGTCCCGCCCGGAACCACCCTGCCAGAGTCTGTGATCGCGCCCAGGCTTAGAAGCTCTCCTAGGAGGGGGCGCTTATGCATATTCATTCTGTCTAGTAACCGGCTGCCCGGCTTGCCACTACGGGCTGATTTATTGATTTATGTGTAACGTGTGTTTTATTTTAGTCATTAGCAGTCCTGAATTCGTGGAGCCGGCTGCACTTCCCAGGCGTGCTTATTGCTAGGGCTCAGAGACAAAGGTTGTCCNGCATTGCATCTGAGCACACAGTCATTTTGTAAAGCCCAGAATTTGACAAGTAACTACTTCTGGGGGTGTTGTAAAGATTGGACGGGGTGCTGCGTTGTTTCAGTTTCAGGATGGTTCTGGGATTGATGCTCCTTCTGTGAGACGGTCATTGGCACGTCCCTGCCAAGGTACATGACCATAAACGTTGCCTTTCCTTACAAAGGCTGCTGCAGTGAAAAGGGAGACATCACTTCAAGTGTATTTTCTGTAGCCTTATTTTATTCTCAACTTGGGTTTTCATCTTCTTGTGCTCCCACCCCTCTATGCATCTATCTATAGGCATCCCCATTGTTAAAAAAGAAATATCTCAAGCAGACACGCTTACGTTTTTCAGAGACTCTATTATGCTTATAAACTTGACCTGGATTGTGTTACTAATTTGGTAGGTTTTTCTGTCAAACAGGAAATCACAGCCTATGGGTCGATATGTCCATATGAACCCCTCAGCCAAATTAGCTAAATTGTTTTTAAAAGATATTTTTAGGCCAGTGAACACTTAACAAAAATGTCTTTACAGATCTTGATAGACCTATTTTTAGATTCAGTACTTTAAAAGCCTGTTCATCCCAAGCAGTTCTAATCAATGTAAAATACGCTTCTAACAAAAGATGTTTATATTGTTAACGATTAAATCATTATCCATTTCTTTTATGGAAATAGCTGATCTAACAACAATAGATATTTCACCACTTAAAGTATTACTCTAATGTTAAACTCAAGAAAAAAGTATGCATTTCTTATATTGTAGGGTGAAGGAGCCTCGTAAGAATGAATAACAAAACTACAGTAACATTTGTTTGGGGTTTATATTTTCTGCAAGCTTGTGTATTCTATGTGATATGCCTCTTTTACTTTTTAAAAATGATTAGTAAATTTTCATTATACTCCCAATTTATATGTAAATAGATGAACATGCTACATGTATGTACTTATGTGGTTTAATCCATGGGTAGAAACGACAGCCACTAGGGTGAGAATAAAGAAGCATCTGCCTCTATGAGAAAGAGCAAGAGAGAACCCCCCACCAGATCAATAACTCATAAGTAATCAGCACAAAAAGGGGCCCCAAAGCTTTTCTTTGGCTTCAGTTCTTAAATAAGCCTTTGCTGGTGGCATCACATTCATACAGGAATGGTTGAGCAAAAATCAGACAAGACGTTTACCAGACAATATGTCAATATGTTGTTTTTATTATACACATTTACTACGAAAATTTTTGAAATGCCTTTATTGTCAACTGAAAAGTAATAATAGAGTTGATATTCTGAAGATGGCATGAGGGTAGATTTTTAAGAGTAATAGCAGACGTGAGCCCGGACGTTACTGTTAAGCTTGTGGGAAAGAACCTGCCGCGTAGACGTGGAGTGTGTTTGGTGTGTCTTTGTGCTGTTTCATAGGAAGCATGTTCCCGTTGTCTGTGAACCACAGCTCGCTATGTTCCACACGCAGGATGCACCGGGTGACTTAACCCGGCAATAGTACATTTAGCGTGGTGAGCAGTGCGTAGATCTTTCTGAGGTCCTGGGGTAGCAGAGACTTATCACAGAGGATATAAGGAAGGGAAGAATTAAAGTGAGCTGGGCCGATTCCCCTGGAGCAAAGAGCTCTTATGCCTTGAAATGTGGAGTTTTGAGGAAGCAGACAGTAAAACTTGCCCCGCCCTCTTTAGTGGCTCTGTGTCCTCGTGGCCTTTTGTTTATTACAGGTGGAGTTGGCACTAAATCCCTGGGGAGGCTTATGGTGTATATATAATCTTTTACTAATGGTCTGAATTCTCTTGCGCTCCTACAAAATACACACACGCAAACACAGTTATTAGACAGTAACCTGTGCGAACGTGTGCTTGCTCAGTCTTCTTAAATTCATTTAAGAGAGTGTAAGGGGATTTTTTACAAACTGCCCTCCAGTCCATTACCCTTCAGATCACTGCTTGTGAAGTTTTTCTAACCTAGAAAGTAACCTTTTCTCTACCAGAAAGTCTTGATCATTAAAAAGGGGGTGGGGGAGAGGTTGGTTGTTTGACTGTTTAGGCTTCTGTTCTAAGAATAGCAATTGGAATATTTTTCAGTATCAGAAACATTTGAGACAAATGTCCTATTTGATTGGTTCAAGCATTCACCAAATATATATATATTTTTTCATTTTGATAAATAATCGAAAGGGAGTGGCTTAATATAAAAGCCTATACCAAGATGAAGGGATACTGTATTATGGTCTATCGTAGATGAATCCAGAAGCAAGGGGAAAGTCATTTCCACTTTGTAGATGCTGTTGATCATCCCTTGTTTATCAAGGCCGATGTTGGGAATGAAATTACTGGGAGGTATTCGAGATTATTTGTGTAGGTATTTACTGATGCAGAATGTATTCTTTGTATTTTTAAACGCAGCTCAGAATAGGCTGGAATTCTTTGAGTGGCTGTACGTGTAAGTCTGCAGTGCCTGGGGACCAGGGCGTTCTAGTTACCCACTAGGACATCTTGAATTCCCCTGAGAAATTAGGTGGCATGAAAAAATGCACTCACACTGACCTGGCTTCTGGCCACCTTTTAGTCAAAGCTATTTCTAGGCTTCTTTTAATACTATCATTTGGGGATCAAGATGATTTCTGCCACAAAAACTACATCTTCTATGTGCTTGAAAAAGACTTGATTTTGGTGTAGTTTTGTAGAACTTCATTCCAGGGAGACCGTAAAATACCTTAGCGATTTCATCTTTATGTAATTTACATATTTTAAGCTCTTCATTTCAGGTCAGTGGCCTATTTTTCTACTCTAGATGATTGACCAATGTTAACACACCCAACATATCCTAGAAAGAATAAATTAGGGAGGACTGAGCAGTCCCAAAGGCCCTTGGTGCTAGTTTGTAATAGATTCAAAGAGAAAAGCTCTTGCCCTTTCTTCAAACTTTATCCCAAATACGGGGCTCCACTGGCTTATAATCAATAATGATTCATGTGGGGTTTGTTTTCTGATGAAGTGTTGTTGTCTTTGCCCAGAGGATTTCTCTGTAATAGTCTCCAGGTGGCTGGGGGGTTAAACAAGCACTTTCCCCCCACACTTCAAGGATTAACAACATGAAAATCAAAGTGTACAATAGCATCGAGGCATTGTGGAATTATTAGACAGCTTATGGTTTTTGAAATTAAGAGCGGTGATGGTAACTTCGTAAAGGATCTAAAAATGCATGGCAAATCCTGAGTACCAGACCCGGTCACGCAGCCCAAGGATACATTTTTGTGCCGTATTCTCACATTTTGAAAAATGTAACCCTCACGCCAGTGTGGAACTGAGCGTCACATGCACCTTAGTGAAAATGGGGATGAGTGAAGAAAAATAGGAAACGCGTGTTAACCTGGTCCGAGTGCTGATCGGAGCTGGGCAGTTCACCGATCAGCATTTTGCTTGACCGCACCGCCCTTCAGACGGAAACCTGTCAAGGTTCAGCTGGAGTCTTGTCACTGAGGCCGACGGTGCTGATCAGACGTTGTGGTTATCTCTGACATGGACCCCCTCTCCCTTCTGAAGAATTTCCTTTCTCCCAAGGAAATGAGAGGCAGGAGGAGAAGTCTGAGCCAGGGGACAACGCTGTGGTGGAGGCCCTTCTGTCTCAGAGCAGACAAAGTGTGTGTGGTCAGGGGCACTGGGGGGTGGGGGGAGCTGGCCCGGTGTTGGTAGACCGTGAGTAACCCAACACCCTGAAGGGCGGTGGAAGGGCCGCAGTCACCGAGAAGTCATTTCCTGACAGGGACACAGTGCGACCCCATTGGTGTGCTCCCACCACCAGACACCCGAGAGGCCCCTCCTAGTTCAGCCTCGCTTTCCTGGGAGACAGCATGGTGGTTGCAGGCACCAAGGCCTCATTACGGCCCCGCTCTCGCTCTCGGTGAGAACAGGGCAGGGATCGGGATGAACCGCGTGCAACCGCCGCCGTTCGGCCATTGCTGACCTACATTCCCTATTTCTAATCTTGCTCCACTTCTCGCAGCAACCAGATCACGTAATTCCCCTGCCTAAAAATGTTCCACTGGCTTCTCAGTGCACTCAGAATAAAATCCAGGCTCTTCACCTTGGCCTCCTCGGAGGTCCTTGAGGACCTGGCCCCTGCCTGCCCTCCCCCCCCACCCCCCCGCACCCCCATCTCCCTGCTTTCCTCCAGCTCAGTCTGGTCCTCCTGAGCTGGCTTCCCCCTGAGCTGGCTTCCCTGCGGCTCCTGAGATCTCGCATCTGCCCCCTGCATTCTATGTCTGGCTCCTTCTTGTAATTCATGCCTTGACTCCAAATCCCACCTCCTCAGACAGGCCATTCCTGGCGGTTATGTCTACAGGCGGCCTTCCTCAGA